>NC_143509.1:13402981-13607981 GCF_031878675.1 Megascapheus bottae
TGAAAGAAAAATAATTGACCTAGGGGAACTGGGAAACAGTCCTACAAACATAAAACACTTATGCATTTAATCATGAAGAAATGAAATGTAGAAATGACATACAGTCATTTAGGAGAAAAGCTTAAACCATAACATTTCACTGATGAACCATACCAAATATTTAAAGGAGAATCAATAATGACTCTTTAGTTGTTTCAAAAACTAAAAGAAGATGGATTACATTGGAATACATTTTATGAGGCCAGGCATTGACTTGTTACTAAAGGGTAAGTTAAGATACCGCAAAGAAAACCCAAATCCCAATGTTGATTGAAACACTGTGCACCATACTCAAGAAGTGGTAAGGGCTCAACCACAGGTAAATTGACAAAGTATACGTGTTATATACACAAAATTGGGTATTATTGAACCCTAGAAAAGAAGGGAGTTCAACCACAGGCAGCTGTAGGGACAAATTCTGAAGATGTTGTGTTAAGCAAAGTAAACTTATCACAAGACAACAAAGACTTGTACAAGTTACCTAAAATAGACAGCCTCACAGTGTTGCGGTGATGGGTAGCCGAGAACAGAGGCAAGAGAGTTACTGATCCTGGGCATTGAAACCCAATTGTACAAGATGAATAAATTCTGGAGGCTCTGCTTTATGGAAAGAGAAAAATCTCATGGCCAGTAGTTACCAAAAAATAAAGCAATGAAGATTTAAAGGGTCATGACCAGATTAGGACACTCATGATTAACTGAGGATTTGCTTTGCTTCTTCCAATGAACTAGGCTTCAGCGTCCTTTATTTTTGCTTTGTGTGCCATTCTACATTAGACCTTACTCTGTTTCTCTTACCAGCTTTCATTTGTTTAATTTTTAGTAGAGCTCAGAAGACTAAGAAAGTTGGTTGCTGTGGAAACAAAACCCTTCTTTTTCACAAATATTTTTCTAAATGTCATGCTTAGGTTCTCCCTAAGCCTGAGTTGCTATGCCAGTGTCCCTCCTCTATTTTTTGGACAAGGTTGGACAAATGTGTTTGGCACAAGTTCCCAAGTAAGAGCACTGCTGTAGTATTCTACATTTAATTTCACTTGAAGACAGGCCATGAAATTCTACGAATTATTTAGCCTTAGAAAGAAGTGAAAGAAACAACCAGAGCAGTAGTTACAGGGAGCACTACTGCCCAAAGTGTCTTCATGAATCAGTGTTTCAGTGATGCCAGGAATCCCCTTATCCTTCACAGAATAACCTTAATATTTATCTGTGCAGTGTTCAGATATTTTCAAAGTTATCAGTGCTCTGGTAGCTTAGGCAATGTCTTTAAATCTTGACCCTCACTTTGTACTAAATAATTTTCATAAAGCCAGTACCTTTAAAAAGTTTTAGCAACTCTATTGTGTGAATTAATGAAAGATAAATACTGTACTCATGATTTTTGAGGATAGAGTTGTGTGTGCTACACTATTTGAATCATGTCCCTGCCCCTTTCTGCTTTAGTTATTTTTCTTTCCTTTCTAAGAGTTTAATTTTTTTCTGGGTTGCTTTCCTGCCCCAACCTTCCTATCTCCACTGATATTATTGGTGTTTGTTTCTTATAAGAGACAGATTGAGGGAGAAGGAAGATGGCGCCGAGACAATAGGGATGCTGCCTAGCTTTCTCTGACAAAAAGAGAGAACCAGGGAGTCCCACGAGCCAACTACCTAAAGAAATCCACAACAACAAACTCAAAAAGCAACGGAGAAGGAGTCAAACCGGAAATGAAATCCAGATAAAGCTCACATCCAACTTTCTCAAAGAATTTGGAACGCGAGGACCCCTCCCCCACCTCTAGCCCAAAGCCGCGGAAAGCCGCGAAAAGCAGCAGCTGGTGCTGGACCAAGCCGCAAAAAGCGGCTTGAGCGGGAGCCGGTTCCACGCGGGGAAAGCGGCGGCGGGCACCGGCTCTAATCCACGAAAAGCGGCGGAAGTGGGGGGCGCCAGGCTGGGAGCCCAACAGCTGCAGAAACCAGCACAGAACTGGGCCATCGGCAGAAGCAGCGGAACCCAGACACGGAACCAGAATAGCAAGCAGCGGAACCCAGACGCAGAACACAGGCGGCGGCGGAAACCCAAGGGGAGTGAAAGACTCCCCACCAATGTGGAGCACCCGCAGATGGACACAGATGCATGAGTAATACAGCGTATCCCCAAACACATCGGGAAAGCAGAGCGGTACCAAGCAACAGAACTTAACTCATACCCCAACACCCCGCACGAGAAAGACTGGCAGGAGCAGGGGGGCAAGGAATTTAGAATCCTGTCCCTTCCCTCAACAACCCCGTCCCTCAGGCCATTGACTAGAGATTGACAGGCAGGCTACCCATAAGTCCCAGCACCCCACCAAGGGAGGCAGGGCTGTCCCAACTCCCAACCGCCCAACAGCCTCAACCCCCAGCCCTCTGACTGGAGACTGACAAGCAGGTAGACCCTAAGACTCAGCACCCCACCAGGGGAGGCGGAGCTGTCCCAGCTCCCACCCACTCACCAGGCTCCTCTCCCAGGCCACTGGATCTGGAGAGTGGAGGGCGTTGGTACCCTGCCTTACAACAGTGGGCAGGGGGTGCGGGAAAATACGAGCCTGCATCTGCCCCCCCTCAATTCTTGAGCGGGCATTCTCCAGGTGGGAATCCTGAGCAAGACACCACCGAGGGCCCCCCCACAGTCACAGACTCTGACAATGCAGTGGAAACACAGCAGGGTTCTGAAGGGCCTACCAGCAGCCAAGCTCCCCTTCTGAGAACCAAAAAGGCGCGGCTCCGCCCTTGAAGCCCACGTCCCCAACTGGGCACCGCAGCTGGGAACAGAGGGGCCTCCCGCTGGTCCTGCTGAGAGCCCCTGAAACTCTCAATCCCCAGACCCTTGGCTTGGGGTCGCCCCTGGAAGCAGCACAGGAAAACGTCCACCAACAACGCTCAGACGGAAGCTCGCAGATTCATCCCATGGTCCACTGTGAGGCCAGTAGTTGGGCTAAGAGCTAGTTGCGCAGCAACACATAAGTTTTATTCTAATACTTTCCAAACTTTGTACTCAAATACTCTACCTACTTACCCCCTGACCTCTCTCATTCTCGTTATCTATTTCTGCACCTCTGCTCATCTTTCAACCATTATACTGCATGGATCTACACTTGATTGCTGTTGAGCAACACTGTATATCTAGGTGGTTAATTATTCTCTAGGCTCAGAGGGACTTAAAGACAATAGAGATTGGATTGAGAGGCTTATAGTTTTGGGTATAAATTGCTTATCAGTGAATTATTAGACTAGTCGGTAACTGCACAAAAAGAAAGAGTGATAACACCAATCAAAACTTGTGAACATCTAGAGTCTGCCAGCTACAGAGGTCTAGGTTGGTTATATCTGAAAAACTATAATCGTGTTTAGTATTAATCTTGCTCCCATTTTCAAATGGGCAGAACAAGAAACTCAAGAAAAATGTCAAATCAAGAAACAACATCCCCCACCTCCCCCACCCAATGTAAACAACTAATAGAACAATCACTGGCAAACCTAGAGGAGAGTCTTCCAAGTGCTGTACAAATGCAATTGATAAACATCATTAATGAAAAATGTGAAAATATAAAGAAAGAGATAAGGGAGGAAGCCATAGCTGAACAAAAGGAAACCATAAACAAGGTGATAAGTGAAAAAGAAGAAGCCATAAAGGAGGCCCTAATAAAGGTTTTTCAAAGAAAGATGGATGAATTCATAGAATCCACAAATAAAAAGGTGACCATACTCCAGCAAATGTTCAAAGAAAATAAAGCTACTGAGCTAACCACTCAAATGGAAATCAAGGAGCTAAAGAAATCCATACATGATCTAAAAGGAGAGATGCAAGGCATCAAAAATGAGCAATTAGTAGCAAGGGAGATGAAAAATAAAGTAGATAGCTTTGATTGCAGGTTAGACAATGCAGAGGAGAGAATTTCCGGGGCTGAAGATAATTTAGTTATTATAGAGAAAGAACAGAAAATGAGTCAATCCAAATCTAAGAAAAATGAGAGAGCGCTTCAGGAGGTCCAAGATACAATTAGGAAGCTTAATTTAAGGCTAATTGGTATTGAGGAGGGCGTGGAGAAAGAGGTCAATGGTATTGGAAATATATTTCATGGAATCATCTCAGAGAATTTCCCAAATATCCAGAAGGGCAGACCCATCCAGATACAAGAAGCTTTTAGAACCCCAAACAGACCTGACCAGAAAAGAACATCCCACCGCCACATCGTAATCTGAACTGGATCAATAGAAACCAAAAAAAGGATCCTAAAGGCAGCCAGGGAAAAGGGTTCAGTAACCTATAAAGGAAAACCAATCAGAACAACCCCAGACTTCTCACCAGAGACCATGCAAGCAAGAAGTGACTGGAAGCATATATGTCATGCCCTTAAGTCAAATAACTACCAACCAAGAATACTGTACCCAGCTAAGCTCTCATTCATAACTGAGGGAACAATAAAAATATTCCATTGCAGGGAAAAGCTGCAACAATATGTCGCAACAAAACCAACACTACAGAGAATTCTGAAAGATGTTCTATACATAGAAAACCAAAATAAATGCAATATAGGGAAAGAAATGGCACCTAAACACCATACCATCTAAGGACCACAGGAACTGTCAAGACACAGGCCCTACTAAAAGCTTTTAAAAATGGTAGGACCTAATAAATATCTCCCAATCCTAACTCTCAATATCAATGGATTAACTCTCCAATTAAATGGCATAGACTGTCTAGTTGGATCAAAAAGCAAGAGCCATCGTTCTGCTGTCTTCAAGAGACACATCTTACCCAAAAAATCAATCATCTTTTGAAAGTGAGAGGTTGGAATAAACTCTATCAAGCTAACAGCCCCCATAAACAGGCTGGAGTTGCCATCCTCATATCAGATAATATAGAATTCAAACTAAAATTAGTAAGAAAAGACAAAGAAGGTTACTACATACTACTAAAGGGATCTTTCCTCCAGGAAGACATAACGATCCTAAATATTTACACACCCAGTCCCGGAGCTCCAAACTTCATCAAGCAAACTTTACTTACACTGAAACCATACATAGATCGAAATACAGTGATTGTCGGTGACTTTAACACACCACTCTCACCTATGGACAGATCAACAAGGCAAAAACTAAACAGAGAAACCTTAGAACTGAACAACTATATAGACCAACTAGATCTAACAGACATCTGCAGAATATTCCACCCAGCACCAACACAATATACGATTTTCTCAGCAGCACATGGAACATTTTCCAAAATATATCACATGTTAGGCCATAAAACAAACCTGGACAAATTCAGAAACACTGAAATTATTCCATGCACACTCTCAGATCACAAAGGCATCAAACTGGAACTGAACACACATCTCCACCAACGAAAACCCTGTAACTCATGGAGACTGAACAACACATTGTTGAATCACCAATGGGTCATCGAAGAGATCAGAACAGAAATCCAACAGTTTATGAAATTTAACAGTTAGGAACACACAAACTACCACACAGCAAAGGCAGTACTCAGAGGAAAATTTATAGCGCTGAGTGCCTACAACAACAAGTTGGAAAAATTGCAAACCAACAACATAATGTCTGACCTTAAGCTCCTGGAAAAAGAGCAACAAACCAACCCTAATCCCAGTAGAAGAAAACAAATAATTAAAATCAAAGCAGAATTAAATGATTTGGAATAAAAAAAACTATAGAAAGAATCAACAAAACAAGGAGTTGATTCTTTGAAAGAATGAACAAAATTGACAAGCCCTTAGCAAATCTTACCAAAAAAAGAAGAGAACATATCGAAATAAACGAAATCACAGATGAAAATGGTAATATCACGACAGAAATTACCAAGATCCAGAATATCGTGAGGGAATACTTCTCAAACCTTTATGCCAACAAATTTGAGAATCTAGATGAAATGGATGAATTCCTAGCCAATATTAACACACCCACACTGAACCAAGAAGAACTAAGCCAACTCAACAGGCCTATTTCAAGCTCTGAAATAGAAATGGCAATTAGAGAACTTCCACCTAAGAAAAGCCCAGGGCCAGATGGATTCACAGCTGAATTCTCCAAGGTCTTCAAAGCAGAGCTCACACCAATACTCCTCAAGCTCTTCAACGAAATTGAAAATGAAGGTTCCTTACCAAACTCATTCTATGAAGCCAGTATAACCCTCATCCCCAAACCAGACAGAGATTCATCAAAGAAAGAGAACTATAGACCTATTGCCTTGATGAACATAGATACAAAACTTCTCAACAAAATACTGGCCAACCGTCTACAACAACTCATCAAAAAATTATACACTATAATAAAACTGGATTCATCACAGGGAGGCAAAGCTGGTTCAACATACGCAAATCAATTAATATAATTCAACACATCAACAGGAGCAAGGACAAAAATCACATGATTGTCTCAATAGACGTGGAAAAGGCATTTGACAAGATCCAACCCCCCTTTATGTTAAAAGCTCTGGAGAAACTAGGAATCCATGGAACATTCCTCATTTAATAGAGGCTGTGTATGAGAAATCCACTGCTAGTATTACAATTAATGGTGAAAATGTAAAGCCATTCCCTCTAAAATCAGGAATGAGACAAGGATGCCCACTCTCTCCACTCCTCTTTAACATATTACTAGCATTCCTAGCCAGTGCAATAAGGGAAGAAGCAAACATAAAGGGGATCCATGTAGGGAAAGAGGAAATAAAACTATCCCTCTTTGCAGATGACATGATTCTGTATTTAAAGAATCCTATAGACTCTACTCCCAAGCTCCTTGAGCTGATTCAAAACTTTGGAAGAGTAGCAGGCTATAAAATCAACCCTTAAAAATCAACTGACTTCTTTACGCCAACAGTGAGAGGAACGAGGCAATAATCAGGAAAGAAACTCCTTTCACAATAGCTTCAAAGAAAATAAAGTACCTAGGAATTAGCTTAACTAAGAATGTAAAGGACCTTTTTGATGAAAACTTTAAAACCCTAAAAAAGGAAATTAAAGCAGAACTAAGGAAATGGAAAAACCTCCCATGCTCCTGGATTGGAAGAATCAACATTGTGAAAATGACAATCTTGCCAAGGGCTATCTACAAATTCAATGCAATACCCATCAATATCCCAATGGCATTCTTTAAAGAAATAGAAGAGGCAATTCAAAATTTCATATGGAATAATAAAAGACCCCGTATAGCAAAAACAATTCTTAGCAGAAAGAACAGAGCTGGAGGAATTTCAATTCCAAACTTTAGACTCTATTTCAGAGCTATAATTCTCAAAACAGTTTGGTACTGGCACAAGAACAGGCCTGAAGACCAATGGAATAGAACTGAGGACCCAGATATTAAACCACAGACCTATGGCCACCTAATCTTTGACGAGTAAGCCAAAAAAATAGAATGGAAGAAAGACAGCCTCTTCAACACGTTGTACTGGCAGAAATGATTAAGCACCTGCAGAAAACTAAAGTGGGATCCTTCTTTGTCACCTTGCACTAGAATTAAATCCAAATGGATCAAAGACCTGGAGGTAAAGGTGACACAATGAAAACTTTACAGGAAGGAATAGGAGATACAATAGGCCTCCTTGGCACAAGTCGAAACTTTCTTAATAAGGACCAAGAATCACAACAAATCAGAGAAAGGCTGGATGAGTGGGACTGCATTAAACTGCGGAGCTTTTGTATGGCTAGTAAATTAATTAGGAAGCCTACAGAGTGGGAGAAGATCTTCATCAACCAAACAATTGACAGAAGCCTCATATCTAAAATATATCAACAACTCAAAAAATTGAATCACTCCAAAACTAATCTCCAAAGTAACAACCATCCCATTAAAAAATGGGCCAAAGACTTAAAGAGAGTCTTCTATGAAGAAGAAACAAAAATGGCCTATAGACACATGAGGAAATGCTCAACATCTCTGGTCATAAAAGAAATGCAAATCAAAACAACTCTAAGATTCCACCTCACTCCAGTTAGAATGGTCAGGATCAGGAAAACGAATGACAACAGATGCTGGAGGGGATGTGGCCAGGAGAGATCACTACTACACTGTTGGTGGGAGTGCAAACTCATTCAACCACTATGGAAAGCAGTGTGGCAATGCCTTAAAAGCCTAAACATAGAACTCCCCTATGACCCAGCAATTCCACTACTTGGCATTTACCCAACCATCCAAAATCTAGGGCATACTAAATCCACTAGCACAACAATGTTCATCGCAGCACTATTCACCATAGCAAAGATATGGAACCAACCTAGATGTCCCTCAATTGATGAGTGGATCAACAAGTTGTGGTATTTGTACACAATGGAATTCTATGCTGCTGTCAGAAAGAATGACATGGCCCCATTTGTTAGGAAATGGAAAGACTTAGAAAAATTCATATTAAGTGAAGTAAGCCAGACTCAAAGGAACTTAGGGTCAACGGTTTCCCTCATTCGCCATTATCAGTAGAAACCTTGGGCTCTACTAGCAGAGATCTGCAATAGAGCAAAATCTTAATACATATGGCCATATAGTATGAAGCTAATTGAAAGGACCTTCAGGATATTGAAACAAAAGCCATCTAATGAATGATTGTTGTCCTTAATATACTATATTGTCTCTCATCTCCTTTGCTGTCCCTTTGTCACCTCATATTGTTACAGTATCTCACTTTGTTATCTGAGATATTGAATTTATTTGTACTTGGTTATTTGAAATTTTATAGGGAAGGGGGGAAAACCAAAATGGGTGGGGGGTGGGGGGTAGGGTAATGGGTACCAAGACATGTGAAAGGGTATAAATGTATGTGAATTAATGCACCTTCTATCTGGCAAATATCATGTAACCCTTTTACTAATTACAATAAAAATTTTTTTTGAAAAAAGTAGTTTTTTATGACTGAAAACCTCTATGTAAAGGCACCAGCTCAGGCACTGTTGAATGAACCACCTTTCAGTCCCATAGGGAGAGCTCACCTGAATATGAGAAGAGGACAAACATGGGACGGCCCAAATTACTCATCAAAACATCAAATAATTAGATTCCTGAGATATGAAACTGTGTAACAACCCTCTACTTTTCCTACATATTCTACATAGTCTTTTTCTGAATAGTCTCTGGGGCTTCCAATCCTAGCTAGGTAATACCCAAATGAACTTTCAAATTCCAGAGGACTGTGTGATTTGTTGTTGCTGCCTCAGTTGATGATGCAATGATGTTGTCTTATTTTTCATTGGATAAAGTTTGTATTAAGTGAAGCTATTTATCTACAATAAGATGAAAACAGAGGATAGGGTGTAGATAGGAAAGAACCAATATTAGAAGTTCATACTTCGCTGATATCTAAATATCCACATCGCTTTGTGAAAGTTGTATAAGGAATAAACCCTACTAAATTAATGAACTTCTGTAGAACAAATTAAGATATTAAAAATTACAGATTAATTACATTAAAATATTTTTGTGGGGAATTATTTTAAAATTTAAATTGGTATTGTCCTAAATGGAATACAGAAACCTAGAACATGTGTATAGTTACCTCATGGAGTTGTCTTAGTTTATCTTATAGAATTATGTTAATTTATCAAGTATAGCCTGGCAGATTTAAGACAGGATATATCATGCTAGACTGGCAAAGACAATACTTCCACCTGGTCTGTCTGTCTGTCTGTTTGTCTGTCTTTGAACCATCTGTAGCTCTAAGCCTCAGAAGTCATCATGGTGACCATGAGACACTAGCCTGCTACAGGAGCTGAAGCACTGACTGTGGCAGAATAGCCACTGTCTGACACTAAACAAAAGGGAATCTTGTCCCTTAAATTGTGCTGTTCTAACACAATTATCAACAACAGTGGACAATTCATGAATGGTGTCTGTGAAATGATCAGACCTCTATCAGGCCTCATGGTTTATCATGGTTGTGAGGCCATGTTTTATATATTTGCGCCCAGGCTTACTTTGAACCTTGATCCTCAGATCTCAGCCTCTTGAGTAGCTAGGATTACTGGCGTGAGGTACTGTGTGTGGCTACTACATGTAATTCTTGACTACCTCTCTCTCTTCACCTCTTCATTTGTCTACCCTTTTTCTCTTGACTCCACTCTATCCCTTCCAGCAAATTTTAATTCTCATCAAAGCATACTTTTAGACAGTTTTTTAGAAATTAAAAAGGTCAAAGCAGTTATATCCAGGGAATTAAGTAGCAAATTGATTGAAAAAGGGCTTCAAATTTCAAGTCATTAGATCTAGCATCCTGTCTGACTTCTATTATATGTAGATTCTTTGGCAAATCACTTCCATGTCTTAAGTTCAGTTCCCTAATCTGTAAAATGTAGCCAGCAAAGTTGTTAATGACAAAATGTAATAAATTTAAAGGACCTAATACTTTTCATAACATTTGATAATAACAAAGATTTTTGCATAATAAGTAAACTTAGTCATCTGAGTTATCTAGAAACCAGTTTACCTTCAGTGTTCGTCAGCCATCTTCAGAAAGGAGTTGAAGGCAGGGAATCTTAGTTCTCACTGGAGGAGTTCTGAGGACCACAGTTTTCTGTTTCCCATTGGTTATTTGTACCAACGACTCATCAGGTCATCACAGTCTCTATTACCCTGGGAAAGTCAACATACGCATTCGTTTTTCTTAACTGCCCGAGCAAACCTGGCAATGTATCTGATACTTTGCATACTTTAATCTCAATTTGTCTTTATAACCACCCTGGGAAACCACAAAATAGCATAATTTCAGATGGAGAAACACAAGGTGAGGTCACTCTTCAAGGTCAAAGTAGGTAACAGCATTTAACTCAGAGCTTTTGGCTTCAGCCTGTGTAGTATAACTTTAGGTTGTGATTCTGAAAACAACCAGTTCCTTGAAGATAGAAGTTGTTGAGAGTTATCTGTATCTGGGAAATGTGCAGATGTTGACTGTTGGCTTTATACTTAGGTAGGATTTCACACCAAAATTTGATTTCTTCTTCATACTTTTTCAGTATGCCTATTTTTTTCATTTCCTTCCCAGCGACTATGTATACACATTTAGAAAATAATACTTTTAATTGAATACTTTCTAGTGAAATTTTACCTCCTTTCAGGTAATGCCAGGGAACCAAGAAAAGCTTTTTACTAATCATTTGAGGCTGAGTTTCAGCCTTACTGACAGTCAGGCTGGACCCACAACTATTGTTCATGCAAACAGAGTTCTGTTTTTAGAAATAGTGACTCATTAGAAAACAATGTGACTTGTCTGTCCAGTGGTTTGAAAATAAATGTGAAGGGACAATAGAAAGCTAAGAAGCAAACACTTGTTTTGTCTTCTGACTTTGAAAGCATTCTTGGCAGACACGAAGTTTCCTTTTCTGAGTTTGCAAAGGGTGTTTACAATTAACTTACACACCTCCAAAGCTCACCACAAAGACTGGTTGGCTGTGTGAAAGCAGATACGGAAAGTCTGTCTCTCTTTCCTTGACTCTTAATAAAGGTTCTCTATGAGATGTGTATAACAGCATTCGTCCACGGAACTGCCCATTTCCAAATTTAACTTACTGCAAAAAGTGAAAATGAAAAAATACTTACAGACAGAAAGCCAGAAAATCTGGCAGTGCCATTAATTAGTTGAGCCTTTGGTTGTATGTTACAATCTTTCTGATATTTATGATTAGATTATTTATTTAACTGGTCTACATCAGATCCATATGATGTGCCAAAACTGTGCACATCTCTGTGGGGGAAGAGCATGGATAATATAGCCGAGAGATGAGAGCAGGCGTATGTTGATTAACTTGTATATAAATACAATGGTAACAAGTATATGCAAATATGTTAATGGAAATACGATAGATTTAAGGGAAAACTCAACAAATGTAATTAATTAGGAAGGCAAAGTCAACATTTAACAAAGTAAACACCAGAAAACAAGTTCTTGAAAGGGCTGGGGGGTCATCAGAAGAAAGGAAGGAGGAATGCAGGGGAAAATAGGGGGAGGATACAGCCATGAATTAAATGTATTTCCTACCAAATTAAGAAAAGTGAGGGAAGAGGTGAGTTGGGAGTGCTGGGTAAGAATTTTGAAAGGACTGACATTGATCAAGAAGCAGTGTATTCATAAACTGTTATGTTAAATGGCAACTCCTTTATGCAACTACTTAAAGACATTTAAATGGGTTTTAAAAAGAAAATGAAAGGTATCAGAAGAAAGACAATGATACCCCTCCAGTCTAGTAGGCGCTGTAAAGTGTATTCCATAGTCTGAGACAATGAAAGCTGGAGCACAGCTGTCTGACACCTCTCCACTCCTCTGGTGGTCAGGTTGGAGACCTGACAGGAACATGGACAAATCTCCAAACCTAGGCAACATGGACATATATGGAGATCAGGTATTTGGAGAACCATTGTTCAGAAAACTGGAATCAGCTTGTGACAGAGTTTTTGTAAAAAAATAAATAGTAGTAATAACATTTTTCTCCATGTGGCCTTTGATAAATTATTGCTGTTTATTACTATAACTTAGCAATAGTAATTGCCTAACCTGGCAATTACAAATTAGATTAGATTTCATAGAGACTTAAAAAGCTAATACTTTTGAGTCATTCTGACATCAGTGGGAAAGTATTTAATTCATTTTTAAAAAGTAGAATTTTTTCATACTTACTTTTCTTGGGCAGAAGAGTCTGGAGTGGTAACTTAACTTACGAGTGATAAAGTAATATTGAAGTTAAGAGAATTTTGATAACAGTAAATGAAAACTCATAGGTATATCTACCACTCTCGCATGAACTTTTACGAGGCCAAATATGAAAAAATAAGCCCAGTATCTTCTAAAAGGTATATTGTGATACAAATACCTTGACTTTATTACATGATACTAACATCTCAGCTTCTTTTTCTTCCTTTGTCCTGGACACTAGGATATTTGATAAATTTTGCTGTTCTTTGATGGTTGTAGTCCATATACCAAAAAGCAATTCTGTGAAATTGGTTAGGCCATTCTGCCTTGCAGTCAATATCAATTTGGTATATATGGATTGGAGAGTGGAAAATTGCTTAATGGCAGAGTCCTCGAATGTTTCAGAATCAAGTTTTCAATCTTCACCCTTGTTGAGATTCCAATATGTGTTACTTTAATTCAGTCAGAAAAAACTGATGGTCTCATTTCTTTGTCTTCAGCTAATCACTGAAGTTTGGGTTGAAAAACAAACTTTGGACCAGACAGAGAAACACAGTAAAAAGTTAGCACTTTTATTTTTTGGTCAGTGGAGCTTGAACTCTGGGCCTGATTGCTGTCCCTGAGCTTTTCAGCCCAAAACTATTATTGCTCTACCAGTGAGCCCCAAACCACTTTCTAGTAAAATGTTAAAAAAAAGCTTTGCAGGCACCATGGTGGGACCATGATGCAGAGGGGCTCTTCACTTCAGTAGCCGTGAGTGAAAGTAGAAAGACGCATTCTCGGAGGACATGCCTTCCTTTCACTAGGCCTTCCCCCTTGAACGTTCCACCATGTCCCAGAGCATCACAGGCTGATCACTCAGCCTTTAACACAGGCATTTGAAGCATTTAAGGTCCAAACTATAGAAATCTTCTCATATAAACAGTTACATACAGAATTAAAGAGAGAGTGCATTATAGTAGACCTGGAAAATACATTAATCTTCTCACTTCATATATGCCTATAAGACCAGAAAGATTTTTTTATATTTGGGTGAATTCAATAAAAATGAGTCATTTGTTGATTTACCAATCTGGCATGGTTTAGTACATTGAATTCGGTAGCAAAGAAAGCCCTTGGATTCCATTGTGATTAACACAAGTATAATGGATTGAATAATGTGTACAGAGATTTGAATTTTATATTTAATGGATAACTTCACAAGAGGAAAAGCAAACATTTTTCTAGAAGGTTCCTATAGACATTTTAAGCTACTTGAAAAATAAACACATATTGGGGCTTCGTAAAGTTTTCTCCATGTTAGAGTCCCCCAATTTTTTCTTGGCATTTTTATGAAAGGTTTACCAGTAAAAGGTAAAAGTGTAGCCTTTTACATCATTCATATGAGAGATCAAATCACAGCTATAGTTTTCAATGGTAAAGCAGAAAGGATAACACTTGAGGCCCAGTGGAGTAGGTAAAAAAATCTATCAGTGCTCTTCTGAAAAAAGTAGGAAAAAATGTTTAAATTGTAGTTTTGGTGCTCCTTACAAGAGGCACAGCAGTGAGAACAACTGGCTCTGATAGGAACTCAGAGGCTTGCCTAAGCTCAGAAACATCTCCACATAGGGTCCTCATAGCATTTCCCCTCGGTAGTCTGCCCCTATACTGGTTTCTGGGTTATTTCTGAGCACCATATGACTCTGTAGGGAGAAAAATAAAACTGTTGCCAAAACTGTTGCTGTGGTGTTAGTGTTAGATGAATTAGTAGGACTTTATTTACTTCTTTTTTTTTCTTTTGTCTTACTGTGCACAGAGGGTTATCTTTCCCTGATAATAAAAATGGAATTTTATGTGCTTTAGCTATGGTAGAAAGTACCCTTTGTGCATTATTGCATTTAAGTCATATAATAAAAATGAAGATCATATTATTGTATACTACACTGAAGGAAATATATCCAGTATATTATACCATATAGATCACATACATGTAGCAGTGACTCTGTACTACAATTTGAATTAAGGACTTGAATTGCTTGGCTGGAGCTCTAGTAATTGATATTTCTGTAGTTATTTTGGATATGAAGTCTTTTATACTTTTATACTTGAATTGGCTCTGAGCCAAAATCTTCCATATCTCAAACTCCTGAGTAGATAGACTTACAGGCACAAGCCTCAACCAGTCTCATCTGTTTTATTTATTTATTTTTTTAAATCAGATACACGTTCTTGCTTTGTGTTCCCAAATCCTCAACATTATGAATACATAAACATTCCCAGCACAATTTCACGTCAGTAGTAAATAGTATCAATGACAAGATAATAAAAATCAACATAAGTGAAATGATTTTGCATCTTGAGAATCATCTCCCATTTTTAGAACAGTATTAGAAATCAGAGCACTTATGAGTAAACAGTCAGGAGTCACTTACCAAATCACATTATTTTTAATGATTAATATTTCTTAAAATTGGACCTGCAACGTATCACTCAGTGCCTTTTCCCTGAAGCCTGACATGCTCACATGTCTTATGTCCCCTTGCGAGGCTCCTCATGAGGGATTGCTCATTGCTGACTCAAGGGTCTGGACCACAGTGATGATGCAGGAGTGGAGCCCTGCATGCTTCCCAAGAGCAGGAAGATTAGTCAGCCTCTTCAGTTCATAAGACTCAAGCTGTCATTGACACTTGGACTCATGGTGAGCAGTTATAATCCAACTAGTTTTATATTAAAGTGCTAGGGAACAAATAGGTTTTGTTGTGCTTTCCTTTATAACTGGAAATTTTCCTAAGAATGCACAAATCTTGGCTGTGATGATATAATGCATACATACGCCTGTATGTATGTGTATGTGCACACACACACACACACACACACACACACACACACATATATATATATATATATATATATATATATTAGAGTCACATATTGCTGCTCAGCATCTCACTGTTAGACATCTTGGAATTTGGTCCACTTTCTCAAAAATATTCCATCTGCATATGAGCTTTTCAATGGTGAAGCACTGAGCAAGATAATCATAATTTATGGCATAGAACTACTGAGAAATTATTCTTTTTTTCTAATCCATCCCCTACAGAGAACACAGGCAGATAAAGATGCACTACTTCTCTGAAAGGCTCATGTATAATGTAATAGAATAATACTGAGTTTGATTCTTCACTTACAGCCAAGCTTGGAATAATAAAACAATTTCCAAAACTTCACATGGGAAAAAATTTTCTTTGAGCTACATCTATTGGAGAAGAGAGAGAGAAGAGGGTGGGTATGCCTCACTCTCACTTATTCTGATTCATCGGTATACAATTGACCTAGAAACCGATCATAATATTAAATAGTTATAGTCTTGTATGAGTTAGTAAACAAAACTGCTCTGAGCAAAGGGTCAGCTCTTAAGCAGCAACAAGTCATGGCCCAAGCCAGTAAACAAAATACGTCTGACTTACAGGTAGATTGCTATGCTTGCCTTTGAAGCTAGATATTCAAGTAACCTGAATTTAATTGTAAAAGCTGTGGAATGATATTTTCACACACATATATTGTGTGCCCAGTAATCTAAGCTACAGTACTGATCAAAGCTATCATAGGTGCTCTTTCTGGTAATACATGTGCCTGCTGCTCTTATCATGATAAGTTTCCTTTATTATTTGGTCCAAACACATGATATCTGGCATTTACCTCATCATTAATCTTTCATTATTGTTGGAATAAACAGTGATGTGATGAACATCCATTAGTGTAAAAATGTGCTGAAATGCAATCACATTGTTAAGATTTCTTGTACTTATTGGCTAAAGTACCGACAACATTTGATTTTTTATCAAACTCAGCTTAATGTATTTGGAATCCATTTTTGATAACTGTGATACAAATGCCTTAGGGTTATTTTTTAAATAACCAGAAAATTAACCAAGGACCATTAGGAAGTTCATCTGTCCTTTGGTGGCCTAATGTCTCCTTTACACTCATTTAAATTTTTATTTTGTTTCATTTCATTAATCAATCTTGGTTTACATCCTCACTGTGATCAGGTAAGAGGTCACAGAGAGAGAGAGAAAGAGGTGAGGGAGGGAGAGAGTAAGAGATATTTTGGAGGACATTCTCAGTTATCAGTTGCTGAAATGCCTATTTAATCAAGCAATATGATTTCTCAGGAGAATTTTACCTCCTGAATTCTAAATGCATGCTGACTGCTTTTCATAATGCACAGATATTTTTAAGCTTTTTTTAGTCTAATTCTTGCAGAGAGCAGAAGTGGCAAGAGCAGTAAGGCAGTCTGCTTTCCAGGGTGATATCTCTTGATGTTTGAAGCCACACTGGCTTTGAAGGAGCAGAGAAGAGGGCTAGCCGTCAGCTTTTCCTCTTGACCACTTCTAGTGCCGCCTAGGTCAAACTGATTAACCTTAAGAGACTCATTTCTCAGTAAAGTGAAGCTACCTACAGTTCCTATACTATGAATGCTTCTAAGAAAAGGTGGTGTTTTTGCACCTTTGAATACTAAGTTGTCACAGGTGAATTTCAGATTATTGGAAAATGAGATTGGCAGTGGTAATGATGAACCTAGAAGTCAATCAGAAGAAAGAAAATACCTTTTCTTGCCTAAGCTGGCATCTAAGCATAATTCTCAGGCCTCAGCCGACTGAATAGCTAGGATTACTGGTGTGAGCCACCAATAATCATATAAATATATATATGTATATACACATATATATGCATATGTGTACATATAATTAGTTTAGGCTTTCTATTTCATTAATTAGTATTATCTTTAAGTAATTGTACAAAGTAGTTATTCAGCATAGCAGCTTATGGATACAGCACGTGTTGATCAGTGTCACCCTGCACTTGGAATTTTTTTCCAAGAATTTAGGTGATATTATCAAAACTAAACAGAATGAAAGGAAGAAAGAATAAGAAGAGAAGAGCAAGTGGAGAAGTTCATGTTTGTGTGCCTTTGTCATTCTGCAGCTGCAGTTTCAGAGCAGGTCTAAGATTCTGGATGGATTTTCCCAGCCTCTCTGCCCTGTGTTGTCAAACAATCTTGAGAATAGCATCCCCTGAGCCCTGGGACAGGAGAAAATGCAGCCCATGTTCTTCCTCTGCCTCCAGTGGAAAAGTGAATCCTTGGCCAAAGGCACAGGCTTCTGTTTCACAGCTAGCCCCACCCCTTATTCTGCAGGGTAGCTGTCAGCTCCGATTAGCCTTTCTGACTGAGATTCATGAGCTGTATGAACAGTCTTCTTCCTCCAGCTGCAATAGTTGGCTATCTTTACTGTCTGATGAGCTGCCATAGCTGGCTGATGACCCTGTTGTCCAATCAGCATCCCTCGTATGCAAACCCCAGACTGACCTTACTTTGTCTTTGCTTTTCCTATCCCTCTGATCCTCCTGTAGTTGAACCTTCTACCCTTGCTGTCTGATCTCACTGCTTCTCTAATCATCCTGGTCGACAGTTTGATTAGCTGCTCCTTCCTCCCTCCCTCTTTTCCTCCCAGCATTTCCTGCTGCTACCAGATGTACTCAGAACCTGCTAATAACTCACCATCGGTTCCTTCTGACCCTCCATTAGTGCTGCTTGATGATCAGCTTAATGTTTTTCCTCAGCAACTCTCTGATCTATTACTGTGTCCTATTACCACAGACTCTTGTCCTCCTCCTGATGGCTTCTGTTTCTGTCTCCTACTTGATTTCCCTGTTATTGATCAAACCATTTTGATGGCAGACACATTTTCATATCCCGAGGTTGAGGTAACTTTTGGCAAGTGCATTCTAACTCCAGGTGCTGTCCTTACATCTTTCCCCAATGTTCACTGGTTATCTATGTAACCTGGGCAAATTACTTAACCATTCTGGGGCTTAATATCTTATTTCTCCAATTATTACAGTTATTTATTTAAGTAACAATTATTGAGCAACACTATGTTAGGTACTGAGCTTCTAAATGAAATATGCATATGGAAAAGATTAGAGAGAGTCTCTCTCTATGCTTAAAGAGCAGGAGTTGAGCATTATTAGAACACAGTCAAATCACTTTTAACATTAATATTTTTAAGCATCCTTTAATGTTTATTTTCCTCTTAAGGAAGTTACCTTGAGGTATAAACAAGAGGACTTCAGGCCAGGTATTAAGTATGAAGTCATATTTGAAAAATAATGAATGTAATACAGGCTGGAGATACAGGTCAAGTGTCACAGTGCTCTTCCAGTAAGTGTGGGGCCTGAAATTCAACCCCCCCCCCAAAAAAAGCAAAACCAAAAATACAAGAGCCAGGAGTTTGGCCTAATGGTAGAGTGCTTGCCTAACATGCACGAAGACCCAGGTTTATTTCCTCAGTACCACATACATAGAAAAAAAGCTGGAAGTGGTGCTGTGGCTCAAGTAGTAGAGGTCTAGCCTTGAGAAAGCTCAAGGACAGTGCCCAGACCCTGAATTCAAGGCCCAGTACTGGCTAAATAAATAAAAGAATAAAAACACTGAAAATCTCCAGAAGTACAAGAAATAAAAAAGCAATGGAACAGGAAAAGATTAGAGGTAGAGAGGCTAATCTCAGTGGACTTATGGAAATCTTATGGAATCTCAGGAATCTTATGGAAAACACAATTCAGTTTTCAAGTACAGATTTTTGTTTAATTTAATATCTAACAAGGAATACCATGTGGATATTAGGAACTGATACGAAGTTTTAAATATTTTTCTAATCATTTAACAGATAATCAGTATAAAAGTTATAGGATGTAATCTTTTGTATTTTCTTTAGTAAAAATAATAAATTTTATCTTAATGTATTTTTGGTACATTGCATGATTATGAAGTTCTTTCCCAAAACATTAAGAGCTTTTGTCTTTTATTAAGTCTCTGAAGAAAGTTAATTGTCTTGATTTTCAAACAAGTGTCCTTCTGAAGAAGAACATCTAGAAAATACTCTGTATTCTAATTGAACTGAATAATGGCCTGAATGTGGCTAAAACTAACATCCACAAAGATGAGAAGTATTGTGTTCAAAGATAAGGAGTATTGAAATGCTTCATAGGGAAAGCTGGGTGTCTGGGAGTTATTGATGAACAAAGTCTTGGTCTAAATTCCTGGGTGCCTGATTGCCTCCAGAAAACACAGGAACATTGAGAGGGATAGAATTTGTTCACTTGAGCATTCTAAAAACTCCCTGAGGACTCTAATAAAAGTTGGGTATAATAGACACATGAAATTGCTCAAAAGCTCATCTTTTGAAGGAAAATACATAAAGCTTGAAAACCTTGAATACCTTTCTGACATTTTGCCATTAACATTGCCATCATTTGTCTCAAACTTATTGTCTTCTTTAGTTCTTGCTTCTGAAATATTTTAGGGACCTCTCAGCATAGAAGCTCCCCCAATAAATCCTATTTACAACACTCATTTGTATGCTGGTGGAATTGAAAATGTTTTTTGAGGGGCCAGGTTAAAGCAGCTGCTTCACACTTGATTTATAGTTAGCACAAGTCCATTATTAACGTCAACTAACTGCACACTTGAGAAAATAGGTCAGAGATTCTCTGTCTAGAAAAGGGGTACGAAGATCAAATTGCAAAATCCCTATGACATATATTGAAGGCTCTCCATCTTCTCTTCGTGAAGACTTACAAGAGTTACTTAAGATTCCAAACAGGCCACCAAGGTTGTGTGGTCAGTAATTCAAAAGGATTGAATTGGGTAAAAACAAAACAAAACAAAACAAAACCCAAAGGAACTTTTTTCACACCGTATAGTGTTATTTATTAATGAGTCAATTCATCCAGCCAATACTTTTCCTTCCCCTCTATATAGACTGCCAATAAGTGGTCTAGGTGCTGGTGAAAAGGCACTGAACAAGAGTAAGTTTGTGGGTTTTGGTCCATAATTGTCCACTTTAACTTGGAAGTGTACACCTCTAAACCTCTGTGGACATGTAATGTGATATTGCTCAAATCTCTCTCTCTCTCTCTCTCTCTCTCTCTCTCTCTCTCTCTCTCTCTCTCTCTCTCTCTCTCTCTCTCTTTCTCTGTCTCTCTCTCCCTCTCTCCCTCCCTCCCTCTCTAGTCTTCTGTGAAACCGGTCCAATGTGAACGGGTTATAGCATGTATGAATCCAGTGCAATAGAATGTGCACATAGAAGTTACGTGCAATCAGTTTAAGGGTGGGTAGTTGATACAGTCAGCTTAACGTTTTTTTTGCAAGGTTCAGAATCTTTCCCCACACAGCATATTACATGTAGTGCATTGGTTCAATCACCTACAGATATGTACCAAAGTCCATCTGTAGGCAGCCAGTCTATGATGCAGGGCAAGATGGTTTCCCAAGACTCAGGAAAGTTTACATGGTAATAAGGTATTGTCTGTGCATTTTCCACTTGCACTGAAGCTAACCAACCTCAGAAAACAGCCTGCCTCAGGCTATACACCAGAGGAACAATCTACAGAAAACAGCCTGCCTCAGGCTATACACCAGAGGAACAATCTACTGACAGAAGCATCACATATCCTGGTTGCTATAGGAGACAGGAATAGAGCTGCTGCTGTCATAGGATAATGCACCTTACTCAGTCATTCTTAACTACAATAAACAAGAAAAAGAGGAAAACTGGGTTATCTCTAGGTTACCAAGAAAAGGATGGCTCACACCATCCTTTTTTTGTTTTTGCCAGTCCTGAGCCTGAGCTCAGGGCCTGAGCACTGTCCTTGGGTTTTCTCAAGACTAGAGCTCTACCACTTGAGCCTCAGCACCACTTCCAGCTTTTTTCTATGTATGTGGTACCGAGGAATTGAATCCGGGTCTTCATGCTTGCTAGGCAAGCACTCTACCACTAGGCCAAACTCCCACCCTCCTACTCCCCCCACACACAATCCTTTTGCAGGGAGCACTCCAGAATGAGTTTATCTCACTTGCAGCACCTGCATCTTAACTAATACAGTAGATTATGTCTTTCACCCTTTAAAGACGCACTGAACTTGGATTCCTACTTCTTTGATGATGGGTTATGTTCTGTGTCACTGTATTTCACATCTCCTTTAAAAATCATATATTTAATCAAAAATTTTACTCTTGGATCTATAATGGATTTTTAATGAGAAAGATAATTTTGATAATATTTTGAATGGATACATAAGAGATATATTTTAATCTCTCCAATAAGGCATTATGTAATCACGTTTGCACTTAGAAAGCCAACACTGTAATTGTTCTTTTGGATTGAACAAATATATTTTATTTTTGCATTCCTGGCTGATTCCTATGTATTTAACTAGAGATGGATGATTTATCTGCAGTAGAATGTGGTCTTGTGGTTGTTATTAAAAATAATAAAAGCGATGGCAATGGTACTCAATAAACACTATGTTGAAAAGGAGCTATACAACCTGTGTGAGGGACAAGAAGACAAAAAGGGAGAGATGAAAGGGTGCCTTTATCCAAAGAGAAATGTACTCTTCACCTAACTTATGACATCATAACTCTCTGTACATCATCTTCATAATAACAACCAAATAATAAGCTACAAAAATAGAAAAAAACTTCAGAAAGTTTAACTCAGAAATCTCTATCTTTGTATTTGGTTACTTAAAATTGGACAGGGAAGGGGGGAAAGCCAAGAGGGGGGTGGGGGGGAGGGTAATGGGACCAAGACATGTGGAAGGGTATCAATGTATGTGAATTAATGCACCTTCTATCTGGCAAATATCACATTACCCTTTTATTAAATGCAATCAAAAATAAATTAAAAAAAGAAATCTCTATCTGCTCTTGTGGAATTGAAGTATGACAAATATACCCAGTGAATGTATTTTGACTGAAGCCCAAAGTACTGGATAATTGCTGATCTTTGACTTGTTTATAATTTAGAAACGGTAAATGACAAATGAAGAATATTGATGCATAGATCATTAAGCAATGATGCCAGTTGCCAAAGCCACTGAGTGTCCAATAGGACTCTATTCTGCCCCATATAGAGCCTCTCATGGGTAAAGCCAAGTGTTCACTCTGGAAAAAACAGTAGGATTCATCTGTTGACATAAGATTTTGTTGACTATGGTAACTAGGAGGGTTAAATTGATATAGTTTTATTATTGCTTTGCTTATTGTGGGGGATTTATGATCTTTATTATCTTTGTGTTTAATCAATATGAGCCTCTTGGTGTGTACTTTTAAGCATTAGCCTGTAGTTTTGAATAAAACAATGAATGCATACTATAACTATCAAATATTCTCATGATAGACTATTGTAGGATGGCATATGGAAAATTTATCCATACATAGAAAGATGATAAAAAATAGTAGGCAGATTAATGGGTATGTTCTTGAGTTCTTCAGTTGGTAGACAAATGAAACCCAATTTTCAAATTTGTTGGCCAATTCTGTCCTGGGGGAGAGAGATGACTTGACAATTTTTAGGAAAGTAGACGTAAGAAACAGTTTTTATTCTGAATGTACTCTGAGCTTTCTGTTTTGTGAAAAATGAGTGGGAAATTGTGGAAAAAGATCAGAAGTAAAAAGAATCAATAAATTTGTTGGAAGAAATGAGAATTTCATCTTCTATAATCAAGATTTTTCCCACTTCTCATGTGACATTCTCAGTTCATGAATGCCAGATGAGTTCTGTACACTTTGCCAAAAATTCTATGGTTCTAGAGCTTTGTTTTCTTTGGCCATTAAAGCCTGACCAGTGAGGCTTTGTTATTTGAATTGAGACGTTTTGAATAGATAAGGTTTCTAATTCCCAAATATGCAAATTGGAGTAATCTTTATAAACTTTGAGCTTGTTCTGGCAAATGAAAAGTAAAGACAAAGAAAATGCTGTGATGTCTAGGCCATCCTTATAAAAGAAACACATCTATTGCTTTAAAAGTTTTTGTAATATGCCTGTCCTCTAGCAAAAGTGGAAATATGACAACCTGAATTTCTCAGAAAAATCCTCGGAGATAATATCATTTTCTCCATATTAGAATGGGGAACATAAACCATAGTGAAGCAATATAATTTGTCTAAATTCACACAAGTTTTATTCCAGGCAGAAAACTTAGCATTGAAAGAAAGATGCAAAACAGTGAATAGACACCTGCATTTTAGGGTCTTGAGACAGTAGGATCCTGAATTCCAAGCCAGCTTTGAGTACCTATCAAGAAATTGTCTTAAACGGGAAGAATATAATTACAACACGTGCGCACACGCAAACACACACACATGCACACACACACACACACACACACACACACACACACAAGGATAAATCATTATATGATGAGAATCTGCCTTGTTCTCACGCTCCTCAGTAACACCCCCAGGCCCACTGCCCATCTTCCCCAACCTCCAGTCAGAGAAATCTCCACCCCAGAGTGGGACAGTAAAAACATCACCACTGACTTATCTAAAAAAAAGCCATTCTTTTCTGTCACAATAGGGGCAGCATAGCTTTTGACCTAAGTGCTCTTCATAATGTCTGTGATCTGCTGCAGCTCATGTGCCTGTACAGAGCCCCAGAGTTCCTCTCTGCACTCCTCTCATCTCCCAGCCCATGGGTGCTGCTTGGTGCGTCTCTTCAGCAGTGATTAAAATCTGACCTGATCTGTTGAGGTCTCAGTCCCCCCTTTCTTTTCTTTTGTCCATTTGATCTTTCCTAACAAATGGTGCTGAAACCTGGGATGGATGTAGGAATCTCATCCTTGCAGGGGACTCTGCTTGCTGTCGCTCGTTCTCTCTCTCTCTCTCTCTCTCTCTCTCTCTCTCTCTCTCTCTCTCTCTCTCTCTCTCTCTCTCTCTCTCTCTGTCTCAACAAGTTTTGACCTACGTTTCTAACCATTTGGTTAGCAAACTCAGTTTTAAGTCCATTGCTCTGCTCTTTCTTTTGCTATCAAATTTTCATATTGTTATGACTCAATTACCTTATAATTTAAAAAACTACTTTTCTTCTCTTAATAATAGCTTGGGTTGACTACTTTTCCTTGTGGGCATTATTGTTTCTTTCTTCTGTGTGGCTGCTAGGAAATCTAAGAGACCCTATAACACATATCACTGTTGCTGTCAGGATCTCACCATGAGTATACTGCTTCAAGAGAATTTTTTCTGTTTCTCTTGAAGCCTGAGCATCTCCAATTGTTTTCTGTTATCCTTTCAAAGAAGAGATTTTTAGCAGGTGAGTTGAAAAAGGAAACATGATCTAAAAGTTCCAGAGGATTGGTTTATATTTTCTACATATCCCATGACACTTAAATAAACTGTATTGAAGTAATACTGTGAAATAACAATGTATTTTATAGTGGTGAGCCTTTGTGGTATTTAGAGGTGAATGAACAGATTTCATTTTCATTTCAAGGTCACAGATCACTCATGAAAGTGAAATGGAATTTCTATGTGAGCATGAATTCTAAGTTGAAAATATTATTTTACACAGAAGATATATCTGAGATTCTGTGATACTCATGGAGAAAAATTATATGTTGCTTTTTAATAATGTTAACCAAGTGTCTGGGAGTTTGGCCTTGTGATAGAGTACTTGCCTAGCTTACACAAAGTCGTGGCTTCAATTCCCTGGTACCACATACATAGAGAAAGCCTGAAATGGTGCTGTGGCTCAACTGGTAAAGCTCTAGCCTTGAGAAAGCCAAAGGACAATGCTCACGCCAAGTTCAAGCCCCAGGACTGGCAAAAAAGATTGTTAATGTTAACTAAGTGGGAATTTGATCTTATCTGGGTGGGGGGTGGCTCATGCCTGAGGATCATGGTTCAAAGCCAGGCTGGGAACTAAAGACTATTATACTTTTTTTCATGAGTGAAAAAGGTTTATTGTGGGGAGGAGCCAACAAAACATGGAGGACAAGAGAATATAGATTGATAAACCCTAGATGTTGTCTAGAAATTGGGCCATGATGAGATGGCAAAGTGCTAGCTTTAAATTACAATGAGAAGCAACTTACTATCTCAGTGTTATAACAAATCAATGTCACATCTATAGTCTTGTTTTCTAGAGCAAATACTTTAGGATAAATTCTTTCCTCTCTGTAGCTTTATTGTCATATAAATCATATACATCCATACAAGCCACGCATGTCAAGTGTACAATGTAATCACTTTTAGTATTTTAAAAATATCACCACTATATAGTTTTAGAATATTTTCCACCCCCCCTGAAGACCATTACACTCTTATCTCTAATTAACCCCTAGAAAACCAGAAGTGGCACTGAAGCTCAAAGAGTAGGGAAGTAGCCTTAAGCTGAAGAGCCCAGGGACAATGCCCAGGCCCAGAGTCCAAGCCCCACAACAACAAGAAAAAAGAAAGAAATGAAGAAAGAAAGAGAGAAGTTTGATCTTGGATCTCTCGGGAATTCTATGGAAATTTGTCCAAATTGACTTAATTTGTACTATGTGACATTTATATAATTAGGCACCTTATTGATCAAATCAATACACTGATGCCATTACCTTACTTAATGAATCCAGACTTAGAAAAGAAATGAGGGAAATTTTTATTTGATGAATCTGATTCAGAAATCTAATATTTAATGTCCAGCAGTGAGGACCAGCAAATTTCAAGTACTTTAAAAATCTAATAGTGCTTATTTAACACAACCCATTTGCTTTGCAAATCAGTTCAGGGTAGGTTTGCCTTGGAGAATAGCATGAGGAGCCTCTAGAAATGGCAGATATTCTGTGGAGGGACATTAATCAGAAGAAATTGAAAAGGCATTTGCTTCTGGCCTTAAAGTCCTTGGACTGGAACAAATGGTAGTCAGAATTACCCAGTCTGAGGTGTCTGAAAACTATCATCAGCATTTGTGTGAGTGATTCGGCATCTGTTACACGGGTGTCTTTGTGCATACCATTCAGGAGAGGGTGGTTAGAACTTCTTTCAAAGATAACACTGGATACAGCTCAATGTTTGAGGTGAATTTCTTTCAATGACACAGTGCTACTCATTCTGTCAGGTCTTGGCTCTATGGAGGTGAGGACACAGACTTGTGGAAGCTTCCATGTCATGCTCCTTCATGAACTGCTTCGGTCTAGATGACTGAGGCATACCTGTACTGCTAATATCAATAAAAAATGAAGAAGGCACAGAAGCTGTACTTTCCTGTGTCTGTATAAACAAAGCCCAAGCAGTCATCAAACTGGTATCCCATAAAAAATATGCCCCTGGGAAAGCTACTTGAGAAACTCAGATTGGAAATTATGTCAGCTACACAGATAGCATTGTGGTGAAGCAAGAATCAAGAAAGTGAAAATGACACCTCCAAAAAGCTGATGTTGATGTGTGGCTCAAGTGATAGCGCATCAGCCTTGAGCAGGAACGTCCGGGGGCTGTGCCCAGGCCTTGAGTTCAAGACCTAGTCCTGGAACATAAAAAACTACTAAATACTGCCTATGAAAAACTCATTGCTAATACCATACTGAGCTGGGAAAAAAATCTCATCTATTTCTTCTGAATTCATGAACAAGACTTTCTATCATATTTACTAACATTGCACCAAAGTGTTAGATAGAGTACGTAGGCAAAAAAAGGAGAAACTTGTGCATACAGATAGGGAAGAATGAATTGAATTATCCTTGTTTGAAAATGACAAGGTTTTATACATACAAAAACCTAAATACTTCATCAAAAAACTCTTGGAATAGATTAATGAATTCAGTGCAGTAGCAGGATGTCAAATCAGTACACAAAAGACTTACATTTTAAACATTTATAATGAATTTACTGAAAAGGCATCAAAATGATCCCATTCATAATAACCACAAAATTAAAATAATCAGGATTAAATTAACCCAAGGAAATGAAGATGCAAATTATAAAACACTGATGACAAGATCTTTGGAGGACATAAAAATGAAAATACACCCTATACAGAAGCATAAAAACTCAGAAAAGCCATAGTGATCCTGGGAAAAGGAAAAGAAGGACAAAGACGATGAAAAGAGGAAGAAGAGGAGAAGGAAGTGGCTAAATCTGGTGGTATCACAACTGTATTTCATACTAAAAGCTGTAGTAATGAAACATCATGATACTAGCAAAAAGTGGACACATAGGTTAGTGGAACAGAATAAAAAACAGAAATTAATCCACTTTCATACAGCAGACTGAGTTTTTATAGTTATAAGAATGTATAGTGGTTGAACAAGTTTACTGCCACCAACAGTATTCAGCCACTCTGGAAAGCAGTATGGAGTTTCCTCAAAAGACTAAACATAGAAATTCCCTATGATTCAGCAATCCCACTCGTGGGCATTTACCCAAAAGACCACAAACAAGGCCACACTATCAGCACAACTATGCTCATTACTGCATTATTTAGCATAGCTAAGATATGGAACCAACCCAAATGCCCCTGAGTAGAAGAATAGATCAAGAAAATATGGTGTACGTGCACAGTGGATATCAATTTTTCCATCAGAAAGAGCAACATAGCCCCATTCACAAGGAAATAGAAAGACTTGGAAAAAAATTATATTAAGTGAAATAAGCCAGACCCAAAGGAACATAGACTCCATGGTTTCGCTCATTTGTAATAATTAGTATATGTCTAGGATAGTCCTAGAAGAGGATAGCTCAATAGCTATGTATACATGACCATGTAAGATGAGGCTAAGCAAAATGAACCCCAAGATATGGAAACGAGAGGTTTTTGTTGTTGTTTTGAGGTACTGTGTGAAGTTACTTCATTTATTTCATTTGTTTTATCCCCAGTTGTTACTGTATTTGATTTTAGTCCCTGGGTCTTATGTATATGTTTATCTGAATTGGGGAAGGGAAAGAGCACAAGAAAATGACAAGACAAAGGACAACTGGCAAGGCAGTGCAACAACTATATCCAAAATATGCTGGAAATGAGCTTTACAACTTGGAGGGAGGCTGAGGAGAAGTAATGTGGGAGAAATACGAAGGAGGAGGTAACAATGTTCAACAAGAAATACACTCATTGCCTTATGTATGAAGCTATAAACCCGCCTTACTTCACCTGGATGATAAAATTAATTTTAAAAAAAAAGAATGTAAAGGAAAGACAGTCTTACACCAAATGATGCTAAGATCACTTATACACACATGAAGAATAATGCAGCCAGATCCCACCTCTTATCCACACAGAAGTCAACCAAAATGGATCAAAGGCCTAAATGCAAATCCTGAGATCATCAAACGATGTGAGAAAACACAACAGCATTGTTTAAAATAGTGATGTTACCAATGACTTTTTAGATAGCATCTCAGGGTCATAGGTAACAAAAACATACTAAGAATCTTTTGCACAGCAAAGGAAATTATCTAAAGGAATAAACAGTGATCTACAGAATGAGGATATGTATTTGCAAACTACTTAGCTGATAAGTGATCACTATACAGAACATATAAACAATTTAGAGAGCTAAACACATTAATTATTTTTAATTTAAAATGAGCTAATGAACTAGATAGATAACATGGTAGAATGTACTTAGGGTACATACAAATATCATAAACTGATATCTACAGAGAAGGATCTGACTTGTAAATAAGTAGAATAGCCATTCATACACTGTTAAAATATAATTTAGTAAAATATAACCTGAAGGTCGGATCTGACTTCTTATTTATGGGTAAATATAGTTTTATTGGAAAACAATCACAACCTTAGTTTGGATGTTATTGATAATTGTTTTGTTGCTGTTCTTCCAAAGCTAAATAGTGGTGGTAGATTAGATAGTCCATAGCATCTAAACTAATTGCTGTAAATCCACTTAATAAATGACTATTTTAAAACATTATGTAAATGAATGATTGCATGACCTGTAGGGTACACCTTGATATCTTGTTCCTCTGTAGAAGGAAGGTTCTATTTACTCACACCCTGTCATATCCAGTGTGTCCTGAATGACAATGTATATGAGGTCTGTTCTAGGTACATGATAACCATAGAATATAAAATGTATGCAATCATCTTCGACAGAATTTATCATATCAGCCATACATGCTACAAACTAATTTGCTGAGTCACTAGCAGACAATCCTATTGAACTATCATTTACTAAGATTATTTATGTAGTAACTTTCTCATCCCATTGCAGCTACCTTAAAGTCTGGATAATATTTCTATCAAAAATATTTGTTATGACCACACATAATTTATAAATATCTCTGTCTGTGATATGCACAGGTGGACTATAGAGTGCCCTGAATTCATTTGGAACTTTGATTAAGGCTAACTTAAATTTCAGACTATGAAGACACTAATGACATTAGCCAGCCTTCTTGAACTCTTAGAAAGAGGGGTGGGCATTGTATATCTGTACTTATTCATGTCATGAATACTGGAATAGAACTGATTATAATGAGACTGAAGGACACTGGATAAGAAAACCTTGCACTAATGTACATACAAACATCTAGTAACTAAATTAGAGTAGTAGTGGAGCTGATAAATAAAAAAGTGAAATCAAGATTAGTTGATTTATGTCAGAAGTAAGATCCATAGGCTCTATTGGTGATTAAAAATGTTGAATTGAAGCACTATAGTCTCATCTAAGAAGGAACAATGCTTTCTGTAAGGCAAAATGACATGTATTGAGGCTCTAAGATGGCATTTCCTGTCCTGATAGCACAAAAGAAGTTACATGAAGTACAAGAATGTGTCTTTCTTCTAATGAGATTCAATTGTTTGTTAAACCAAAGCTCTAACAAGCTAGATTTGGCTCATGGATAAACCTTTCCTGGCTCTATTTCAGATTTCCATAATAATTAACTTATAAACGCTAATGCTTACTAGACGTATGGATATTTGTATAGAAGCATTGCAATTTAAAATTTCAAGGGCAAGAATTATGGGCAGCATCCTCTTCTGGATAGTTCCTATGATTCATTTGTGAAAGTATATGTTCTCATTATTATTCTTACGAACATAAATATATTGCTGTTTAGCTTATCTGAAAATCATTAGTACTTTTAAAAGAAGCAGATGGCTATATTATTAATGTCCTTCCTCAAATTAAGAAATATACAGTGGAAGAGATGCACCGCAAAGCTCAACTCATATACTGAGTTACTCATCTAATCTTGATCATGGCTCCATGGGTATCACCTTTACACACATCATCTGGCACTAGATTGAGAAAAATGGGTGCAATTATAAATGTCCTAAGGTTCCCGGGATCCCTGGCACATGTTTCTCCATAGTCTATTAATCTTCAAATAGGCCATCTTCTAGCATAAGTGATTAATAGAAAATTCTTCTGAAAGAGCTAGATTTTTATAAGATTCCTATTTGAATTAAATTTATAATTCCTTTCCTTTCTATAATATAAAGGGATGGGGCCCAATGTAAAATTGTCTTCTGATTCTTCTGAAGTGGGTCTGGTCTTCTTTCAGCATCTTATACAATTTGCTTTTTACTTTAAGAAGAAAAATATGGCTGTTAAAACATCAGACACTTTCAGTGTCATCCCCAGTAAAGTAAGAATGATGACATATTCAAAACCTAAGTCAAATCAAACGAGAGGCAAAAACAATAGGCATTGCGTCTTCTTTGTATTTTAGAAATGAACAGAAATGTATCTGCAGGCCTGACCAAGGTACATTTTTTTAGACAATCTCACTTTTATCCACAGATACCTACATGGAATTATGAAGTTTTATCAGAAGCCAGCTTTGATCAGTTGTGCAAAACCCCGTGGTATAGTTCAACCCAGGCTTACACAGCTCTGCACTCACGTTTTGCACCACTGCCCTTAGCAACTTACTGGACTGACAAATGAACCTTGTTCTTAATCTGAGAGGTCACAGCAAGACCTGTGTTACTGTTTAGTAAAAGTTAGCTTAGGAAGTACCTGTGTCTCGCTGGCTGTATTAGTAACGAAGTTCTCTTATATGGAAAAATCCTTTGTTCTGCATGTACGCGATGTGTGTTTTTAAGGGTTCTTTGGAGAAGAGCCATGTAGCTAGTGCACTAGACCTCACCACCTCCCTCCAAACACACACACTTCTTTTTCCCATTCTTCTTTTCAAATTTCAAATTCGATTTTTGACATAGATTTTTGGTTGATTTCAAATAATTGAAATGTCCCTTATATGTGGCCTGTTTTCTAGGTCACTGTCAGGCAGTGTTTGGTGGCAACTATTCTATTTACAGGGTGTAGAGTTTTGTTTATCCATACTTCTGCCTGTCTTCTGGTTTTCATTCTATGGTAATTGATTTTATCTATACGTTGCCTCCAATAATCAAAACATTTGAGATTGACATGGTTTCTTTACCTTCTCCACTATCTTCCCTTCCCGTAGGCTTTGAAATTCCACATTTGATATAAGTCTTTACTTTGGTACTTTGGGTCAATTTCCTCTCAAATAATGACTCTGAATAATGCCAGGTTATTTTAAATCCAGGATGTTTGATGTTTAAATTTATTGAGACTTAATGGATCAAACTTATTTATATTTGAGAGGAAACAAATTTTTATCCGTTCAGAAACAGAATATATGGTGATTAAGTATATCCTAAGCACTAATTGGAAAAGATATCACAAATGCAGGTGAAAGTAATGTTCACTTTTCCAGATTCAATAAATTATCATCTGCTTTAAAGACGAAGAAATTGAGGATACTAAAGTCAAATAATGTACTTACCTTAACCAAAGGTAGACTTTTTTTCTATGAAAATGTGTGTTTCATAAATTGATCAATATATTTGCTATCCAAATCTATCACGTAAGAGCCAGAAGCAAGAAGTATCACCACGAGCCATTTTACAAATAATACTAATACAGGATTTGATCTCAACTGGAAGGAAAGGAAGGTAGGAAGCCAACAGAAATGCACAGCAGGTGATGACATTTGACATTCACTGGCTTAATTATTCTACAAATTTACATCCAGATCATATTATATGCCATGCAGAATGGTGCATGGTAGAGACAGAAGTATAGAAATAAGTAAGACACTGTCTCCAGTATCAAAATTCTCCATGTTAAATACAAAGTTACTGAGTGTGGGGAAAAAAGAAAAGAAAATGTATATTGTATAAGATGGAGTTCCCAGTTTATGAGGAACCAAAGGACTGCAAAATGCAGTTGTGCATGCAACCACATCGGAACGTGACAGGGAGGAGGTGCAAGGGTGCCTGCATTAGATGCCAAGGGTTATAAGAAGGAAACGAAGGATCAAGTCAGAAAGGAGAGTAAAAGAACAGATCCAGAAATGAACATGTACTTGTCAGGCTTTATGAAATAGGTTGGAAAGAATGGGAGAGAGTAGAGAATAAGGAGGGCCCTGTGAGCCAAAAAAAAGGGCTCTATCAATTTATTTTTCTTTCGTCGAGTAACAGAAGAAGTGATTAGAAGCTTTCTGTGGAGGGATTTCATACAAAGAACCACCTTGGTCACCGTGTCAAACTGGCAATCAGGAGGTGAACAGAGTTCCAAGGCAGAGACAGGAACTGAAGTACCCTCTTGCCTTGAACCAAGTGGATTGAGACTAAAGATACAGTGTAAATTATCAGTGAAAGTCAACTTTTAAAGGGTTTTAAACACCAATCCAGAGGCATTTATGTTTTATGCAGGAATCTTATCAAAGGTGACAGAGAATCTGTAATGACCTGTGAAGGAAACGAAAGGGGTGAGTTTCAGGAAGGGCTCTCCCCAGGTCTGGGATGTGGAGCCATGCTACCTGAAGCCTTGTGGGCCTTGAATTGGAGCTGGCTCCTTGGAGCAGCCTCATTTCTATCACAGACAGGAGTTTCTAGTCCTTGAAGACACAGAAAGATGAGTTGTTGGAAGTCTGGACCATAGCCAGCCCACTGATGTGAAGAGCCACTCTAGCAGTGATCTTTGGAGCGAACATATACAGAAAATGGATAGTTTCAGAGCCTCAGGAGAGCTGTTCTGAAGACAGATGGAGCAGAACAACTGCAGACAAGAAAAGCACAAAACTTATTTTTGGCAGCCACTGACATACAGTGGAACTGACAGAGCCAGCTGTGAAATTCTGGGAAATGGTGGCATTCCCCAGCTCCAGTCTTAAGCAGAGGATTTAGAAGAGGCTGTTCCTAATATAAGGGCCAGACCAAACCTAGTGGCACAATTGTCACTGAGTTAAATTCTTTCTGAGGCCAGAACCCATTTTCCTCCAAATGCCATGTTCTTTGAGTTACACACACAGAGATAAATACACATGACTGAAAAAAACTTTGGATTTGAGTATCGTGTAACATTGCCTGAGCTATATGATATTACATATGCCACAAGCATCAGTAATATGCAAGCTGGGCACAAGAAGAGCTCAAGAGGGCCACATACCTTTGCCTATTTTTCTTGTAATTAATATCAGAATGCATATGCACCAGACTTTTCTAGGAAATGGCACCCATTCTCCTTCCCTGTCTTCCATGTCCCTTCCTTCACTGTCACTTTCCTTCTTCACCTTCCTACCTTCCCCCTCTTGCTATCCTCTCTGTCTGTCTGTCTGTCTCTCTGTCTGTCTGTCTGTCTCTGCCTCTTTTTCATTTTTCTTCCTAAGACAAGGCACAATAAATTTTAATATTGTGCCTTTTAGCAGCCACTGTATCAGTCATTAGTGATACCATGACATTGTTGGGACACTGGCAGCACTTGAATGTAACTGAGGATTGATTAGGTTTTTAAATATTCATATTAATTTTCTGATATTCACATTGAATTGAGGTTGCATGTGAGTATACCCTACCTTGTGGTTAATACTGTCCAAGGAGCCAGTCATGGCTGGGCATCACGGTGGCATTTTATTCTTCAATTGCTTAAGGAAAACAGTGAATTGTAATTCTGTACTAGTAGTCCACACTGGAAATCCTAGCTTCTTGGTAGGCTAGGATAACGAGGATCATGGTTCAGGGACAGCTTAGACATACAGGCAAGACCCCTCCTAAACAAACTCAGTGCAGTGGCATGGGCCAACCTTCCTAGCTATGTAGGAGGCTGAGTCTGGGAGGATCAAGTGTCCAGGCCAGCCTAGTGAGAAAAAGACAATGAAATGCCATTTCACTGGGTGGGGTTGTGTGTCTGTCTTCTCAGAAATTATAACACTGGAAGTAAGACCCTATGTACAAAGTAACTAGTGCAGAAAAGGACTGAAGACATAACTCCGAGAGCACCTGTCTTGTAAATGCAAGACCCTGAGTTCAAACCCCAGTGCTACAAAAAAAATCTTACATTCCACTTGCACCTTTGTGACACATTTGAGATAGCTCTAAAAATAAATATTTGTTTATTGTTGCCATCAAGTAGGTACTAAAATGCAATATCTAACCAGGCACTGGATAGCTTTCATCTTAAGTCACTAAACAGAGAGCTCTGTTATCTAAATACTTTTCAAAGGTTGAGGGAATATAAGAGATCTGGAAAAAAACAAACATAAAGTCACTGACTTGATATTTAAGAAATAAAATAAAAATGACTAGATGTTTAAATAAACATATTATTGTGTCAATCTTGTTAGCTGCCATGGTTAATATTTATAAATTTCTCAGTACATTTTGAAAGCAATTTGCAGGTTCAATTTCTCACAGTAAAAGATTTTCTAGGCTTGTTAAAAAATTGCTTAAAAATTCAGCCAACCGTAAGTGAAATGAATTTCTCAGCACTAAGTAATTTCAAAAGTAAAATAGCAAAATGCTTGAAAATATGTTGAGTGAAATCTTATGTTTAATGCAGGATGGGAATGTATTTTCATAGCTTTCATGTGGTATTAAAATACAGACTCCTGAAAGACTTTTGAACATGGTTTCTGTGTTAATCCAGGCAATATGGCTTTTGTTCAAGAAGGAAAATTGTAAACATTTCCCTTCAAGGAACCTGACGAAATATAGTTTTTAGAATTTTTTGACTGGTCCTTAAAAGGCTCGAGTTTCCAAAATCTGTAACGTGAATGCCAGGCAGAGGTCACTCAGCGTTGCGATATCCTGTGTCCCTGTTGGCCTTTTCATTCTCCAGACACTACTGAGAACACACCCACAGGTGAACACGTGCGCATGTCATTTATTGTGTTGAGAAGGATCATTCTCCCCAATCTCTCAAAATTTATTTAAATTCTTCTTAGACATTTTCTTCACATTGCCTAGACAAACAGATTTAAACACAAAATGGCTCATGTCAGCAAAACCAAATTTAGGTCTTTTAACATTTTCCTAATGAACAGTATTTGGAGGATAATGTAAGAAGAGCCTATGAAATTAATATTTGACAAAAATAAAATAAAATACACATAAAAGTCCATAATAACACTCAGCTTTAGTAAGAAAGCCATGATTATCAAATAAGTTAGCTAAGAGTGCAGTTGGTTGAGAACAGACCCTGTTACTTTGGCAACCTGATTTGATATTCACAAGGTGTGTTTTTTAGCATAGAATCCTGTCTTGAAAATGAATACAAGCGGGGGGTAGGGTAATTGGTACCAACACATGTGAAAGGATATAAATGTATGTGAATTAATGCACCTTCTATCTGGCAAATATCATGTAACCCTATTAATAATTACAATAAAAAATTTAAAAAAAGAAAATGAATACAAGCAAATAATTAGGTAACTAAATTGCTGAAACAGCAATTATATTTTTGAAAAATTCTGAAGTTTAAGTCATCCACTGTTGAATATGAATCAGAATAATAGCAGACTACTGAGCAGCGAGTTCCATTTCAAAACTATTCTATGTGATGGCTCAGATACTTTCCTTTCATCTATACTTGCAGTGTTTTTTGTCTGGGATTGTTACTGAATTGCCTCAAAAGGTTCCGTTTCCTCATTTATAAAGAGAGATACATTGAAATAGATACTTCACCATCCTATTTAATGAGGCTGATGAGATGTGAGTGACTGCTTTGGGGTTCTAGAAGTAGTTTGGAGACTTTAAAGACATTCTTCCTTGAGCTAAATGCCAATAGCTCACACTTATAATCCTAGCTACTCAGGAGGCTGAAATTTGAGGATTGTGGTTCAGAGCCAGCTTGGGCAGAAAAGTCTATGTAACTTCAAGAAATTCTTTCTTGATAGTTTTAAAAAGCTTTCCTCTTGTTTATGTGGCATTTATTTAGGCATGAAGTCACTTGAGACAAGTGTGAGATGCTATTCAGATTTGTTCATGCTAACAAACAAATGAAGGACATTTGTGGAAAAAATACAAATACCAACACATGGCAAAGAAATGAAATCATAATCTAATAATGACGGGGATTCAGATTTGAAAGTCATTGTCAACATTGAAGCCTCTCTTTCTCTCTCTCTCTCTCTCTCTAGCTCTCTGCATCTCTCAAGTTTCTACCTTTGTATAAGTTCTCATCTCCCTATTTCTCTGTCTTCCTGTACTTTTTCTTTCCTTTCTTTTCCTTTTCCTTTTTTTTGCCACGCTAGGGGTCCAATTTAGGGGTGTACATTCTAGGCATTTGCTCTACCACTTAGCTATATTGTCAGCCTTATTAGTGAACTGTTGTGAGTGTATGTGCCTGTGCTTAATAGAAGTAATGGTAAGGATTTAAAACTCAACTCTTTAAAGCATCTCAATCATGTTGAATGTTCAGGGTTATTTCTCATTAAAGATTTTTTTCCTGCCGAGTTCTCAGAGAATTAAACTTATACTGAGAAATTCAAAATGCCTAGAGTACTGAAGAAAGAAATTTAGGAGACAATACTGTAAGACACATGTCTCTTCCTCTTAGGAGAGGAGGCCTTGCTATAATTTTGTGAGATAGTAAAACCTTATCATTTCTCACTGACTTATTGACGTTGCTTGTTCTCTTGGGTCTTTTTCTTGACAACTCTGAACTCTGGCATTGTCCCTTTGTTCAGTGCCTGGATGATTTATACCTAAGGGCAATGCAATGTTGTAAAATTTATTATTAGAGAGACTCTGTTCTTCTTTACAAAGTGTGAAAAAGCACAATTTTTTAAAGGGATGTGTAATGGAAGACTGACAGATAATAGAATTTTCCACGAAGAAATAATTTTCTTAACACTAAGCATGTCTATGTAAATGCTTTATAAACAATGTTTGCATTCCCTGGGTGCAGCTTTCTCAATCTGTGGACTAATTATTGGACTTAGTCAGCGTCTCAAATACTGTGGTGTGTCAAGCACACACCCTAGATGCACATGGGATACTTATGTTCTAAAAATACATTGCAATTCTAGCTCCAAACCTGACTCATACCTTCAGACCTACGGCCACAGAGTCAGGCTCCGAGGTCTCCATGTGTTTAAGATACACACAGCCTCTAGGTCATTCTTTTAAAAACATTGCTGTGGTTTGCAAAAGAAAACAAAAAAAATAAAATAATTAACTTCATTTTTCCCATGTTCAACACATCCAAGTATGAAATCAAATTTGAGACCAATCTATACTACATAATGAATTTCAAATAAATCTGGGCTATATAGTGAGACCTATTTTGTCACAAAAAACAAAATGAAACAAGCAAGTGAATAAATACAATATGTCTACATATGGAACTTTTTATAATACTTTTGTTTAAGTAAGAATTGTACTGTTCATTTATAAGTAGTCTGATCTTCTTTTAAGTACTGTAGTTTAAACTTAGGGCCATAACTTTTGAGGCTGGAGCTCTGCCATGTAAGCCCTACATCCAACCTGGGATATTTTTTCAATGTTTTGTTTTGTTTTGTTTTAAGATGGAGTCTAGTGAACTCTTCTAACTGCCTTGACTTGAACCATAGTACTACAAATGTCAGCCTCCGGAGTCACTGAATATAAGTGTAAGCCACTGACAACTGGAATTTATTTTTAATTTCATGTTCACTTTGGATTTTTACAACATTATTTATTAGCCAGATGTCTTGAAAGCTTTGTTGATTATACTCCCATGTTTTAATCTATAAGGCAAACCTTAATCAAAATGAATGCTTAGTGTTAAATTTTGATAACATAATGTGTTGGTTAGTCTAATGACCAGTTGATTAACTGGTAATAGCCACTTTGCTTTTGGAATATGCTCTGATGAAAACATCTATTAGAAGTCTATGTTTAGTGTTGAAAATAGTGGACATGTCATTCGTGATAGACCAGCTAGATCCTCTTCCTTTGTGGGCCAACCAAAATGCTATCCCTGTACAGTGTGACAATGGACAGATTACTCAGAAGCACTGAAAATACTTTCGAAGAGATGGTCATTGTGTCCTGCTTCCTGCCTTATGCCTCTAGATAAACCTCTCTTACATTTTGCTGCCACTTCTAATAGTCCTTTGCCCCCAACTCCTTGTCTGTTTCATGTATCTAGATTTAGTTATTAATGAGCCTATCAGATGCTGAAGCACATTTCTTATTCCCAGATTACCCTTCCAAAATACCACAACAATTTCTGTTTTATCATTGGCCTATGGAAACAGGAAAGTAAGATTCTGAAAGAAATGGGAAAAAGAAATCCACCCCAGTGACTAAGAGGTATTAGCAATATTTTCATTCACAGTCACTGCTGGATCAGTATCTACATTCTGTCTTCTTTCATTGAGACATGTAATTAGGGGATTACAGTCAATATTATTGCAGTGAATAAATGAAATTTCAACCTCAAATGTGACAAACTTACTTTTGATGGACTCCTAGTGCTCTTAGAAACACAAATGACCAAATGAGTATATAGTGCAGTGGGCAGACTTCCTCTTTATAAGAAGGCTAAGTCTCCTTTGGAGTCACTTGAAACATGTCCAACCTTTCCAGCAAGTGATCATCAACTAGATGTTTCTGTAAATAAACATCCAATTTGCAGCAATGATTTTCAGATATAATTATTCAGCTGTGTATAGCAGTGATGAATATTAGCAGTATAAAAATAGGCATGTATACATTATTTTAAATGGTGATTAGGAAGCAAATCACTTATAATACTGATGGAAAGAGAGTAAGGATCTATTGGACTTGAATAATTTCATTCACCATTGAAGTTAAATTTAAATTACAAGACAAACGCCTGTGCAAAAGAACATTTAGACTAATAGCTAAGCAAGAGATATGGTTCCTAGCAGGGAAGCTAAAGAAAAACGTACAGAACTGCTTAAAGTATTTCTTTCCTCAGCAATAGAAACCAAGACAGGTACAGAAATGCTTTAAATAAATCATTTGGGTGGAAAATGGAGAGCCTACAGAAGCAGTGAACTTTAGGGAGACAAGTTTGGTTCACCTCAAAGCAGATGCTGTTCAACAAAGGGAGTATGTATTTCAGCTATATGAAGGAATTGGTCCTTGGTAGAAATGAGTACATATGTTGAAATGTTGGCAGTATTCAGCCATGGGAGTACATTTCTTCTTTAAATGATACATATGAGCTTTAAAATCAGTTGCTTACTATATGAATCCTATTAGACATTCACAGAAGACAGCCAGAATGGAGTTGAAAATTCAGAGTAGATTGTCAGCTAGAAGGTTCTAAAAGGAAAGGATAATTCATCCCCTTTCTTTTTTTTACAGTGCATATATAGGCTAATTCTAGAAGAGGGAAGGAAGAAAGAAGGGATAGAGGAAGGGAGGAAGGGAAAATGGAAACATTGCTTGATAAAAAAAAACCCGTAGATATGGTTCTATATATAAGAGAATCTATCTGTCTCTTCTTCATAGAAGAGACATTTAAAATTGTTTTTTGGGGTGGGTTTGGTTCATTACTTCAGGGTATGATTTAACCTCAGAAACATTTAGAACATGGCAAAAGGCAAACAAGCCTATTTTGAATAGCATGGCAGTACTTTGCTTTCTATGGGGGTACATTTGAATAGATTCTTCAGTGAATTTAGTTAGGATCTTGCAAGGGAACAACAAATTAAAATGTTCAGAAGTAGAATGAGCTTGGCACTTTCAAATATGAAGGTAGAGGTCTGTGTTTCTAAGAGGAAGTAGGAAAATGGGAAAGAAGTAGGGGAGTTTTATAGTGGCTGACCATGTGGCTCTGAATGTGTTGCTATTTTACCAGCATAACAATGAGTCATTCAGGCCATTTGATGACAGACTTGTGGTCAGCACTTTCCCTCTTTCCTACCTCTTTTCCAGAAGATGAAAGACCACAACAACTTATGAGCGTTTGCCTTGTTTTATCCTCATCTACCACATCAACCATGACATGAGTATAAAACACCTCATTTGGCATACAGTCAAAGTTGCATGAAATCTGATTCCAAAATATTTGTGAGATTTCATGTAGCCAAACAAGCAAAACTGAAGACAAAATACTAAAAGCAATTAGAACAAAAGTATGAATCTGAGTAGTTGCCATTTTTTGCCAGTCCTGGGCTTCAGCTCAGGGCCTGAGCACTGCCCTTGGACTTTCTCAAGGTTAGAGCTCTACCACTTGAGCCTCAGCACCACTTCTGGCTTTTTTCTATGTATGTGGCACCGAGGAATCGAACCCGGGTCTTCCTGCATGCTAGGCAAGCACTTTAACCACTAGGCCAAACTCCCGGCCCCAGTAGTTGCCATTTTTTGAGATGAAAATTTTTATATACTGCTGAGACTAACCAGCAAAATATTTTATTTATTTTATTAGAGGTTTGACAAATAACAATTGATTACTTCAGTAAATAATCAGATATATGGTATGTGAGACATTGTGTTTATTGAGTAAGTATGAATGACAACTGAAAACATTTTACATCCATGGAGAAATCAAGTTATAAAAATTTATATTTAATGCCAGGTATGGTGGCTCACGCCTGTAACCCTAGCTACTCAGGAGTCTGAGATCTGAGGAGTATTGTTCAAAGCCAGCCCAGGCACTTAAGACTGTAAGACTCTTATCTCAAATTAATCAATAGAAAACTGGAAGTGGGGTTGTGGCTCAGGGGTAGGGCAGTAGCCTTAAGCTGAAGAGCTCAGGGACAGTGCCTAGGCCCAGAGTTCAAGCCCCACAAACAACAAAAACCATAATATTTAAAAGGTGACTAAAAGAAACTTTAGAAGAATAATGAGCTTGTAATACATATAGGCAAGATAAATCTCTAGATTCAGATTGCTGACCAAAATAAAGGTGACTTTACTGTGGATGTTTTTAGGCGGAAGTTATTATCTACAGCAGATCATTGTTCTATAGTCATGTTCATATTCTTTTCTATTGCAGCTTGTTTGAGAGAGGTTAGACTCATTATTCATCCAAAATGGAATGAAGTAGCATAATGTGGTATGCTGATGAGTTGTCCTGATTTTCCAGGGTTCTAGCACTAGACACACTATTGTGGTAATTGCCACCTGCTTTTTGTGTCTCCTACCGATGAAACACTCACCCTTTAGCCGCATGTTTTGTGAGTATGCGTCAATGTTAATATAAATGAATTAAACAAGCAATTAATTAGCCTCACCTTGACAAGCTAGAGTGTAGTAAATACAGGCTTTTTTTTACTTGTAGGTTTTTTATTGTAATTAGTAAAAGGGTTACATGATATTTGCCAGATAGAAGGTGCATTAAATCACATACATTGATACCCTTTCACATGTCTTGGTACCCATTACCCTCTCCCCACAACCCCCACCTGTCTTGGTTTTCCCCCCTTCCCTACCAAATTTCAAATAACCAAATACAAATAAATTCATTATATCAGATAACGAAGTGAGATACTGTAACACTATGAGATAACAAAGGGACAGCAAAGGAGATGAGAGACAACATAGTACATTAAGGACAACAATCATTTGTATTATGGCTTTTGTTTCAATATCCTGGCATTTTTATTATGTCTGCTAATTACCATCACTTCTTTTATATTGATCACTAAAATAATTTTAAGTTACGTTGCATTTATTTTTAAAAACACATTAAATTACATATAATACTAAGGTACTTTCACACATATATTATGTAATTTTAAATCCATTTAAACCTTTTTGTCTTAAAATTTATCTTTGTCTATGATAAAAAGCATTCATAATTCTTTCTTTTATCCTTTTGAAAAATCCAGTCTTTCTATTTGTAATTACACTACTTCATACTTATTCCTACCTAACAGCATAAACATCAGTATTCCTACTTAGCTTTAAATTCTATAAAATATTTTAAACAATAAAAACAATCAGAGAAATCACAGAAGCCTATACTATCACCTATACAATCCCAGCTGAGACTGTATTTCCACACAATTTTATTTCATTTTTTTAATAATTTTTATTGTATTTAATAAAAGGATTACATGATATTTGCCAGGTAGAAGGTGCATTAATTCACATACATTGATACCCTTCCACATGCACAATTTTAAAACAGAAATTAATCTAAACTGTAATAAACTGGTGCCAGAAACAAGAAAAGAAAATAGGTCAGTGGGTTTGGTGTTCTGCAGCTTATTTTATTTCATTTTCACTAAAGAAAAAATAATTGGCTGCTGAAACTGTTCATGTAGCTACCAGTGCTATTCACAATAAGCATCAGGGCTTTTTAATCTTAGAAATGAACTTGCTGGGGGCCGGGAATTTGGCCTAGTGGTTAAAGTGCTTGCCTGGCATGCACAAAGACCAGGGTTCGATTCCTTGGTACCACATACTTAGAAAAAGCCAGAAGTGGTGCTGAGGCTCAAGTGGTAGAGCTCTAGCCTTGAGAAAGTCCAAGGACAGTGCTCAGGCCCTGAGCTCAAGCCCAGGACTGGCAAAAAAAAAAAGAAATGAACTTGCTGGAATTTCATCAGATACAGTGATGGGGACAAAGTCATTACTAGCTGTATATAAACATTTTCTTATATTCCAGACTGCTCGTGCTGCAAGTAGTGGGGGCTGGACAGTAGTTGAGGCTGGGCAGTTGCTGGCTGCTTATAAGCCATGTTTCCCTTTTTTCCTCTTGTATAAGTGGGCCTACATGACTGATTGTTGCCAAAGGAGTGGGAACTGTTGTGATGTTTCAGTTCTCTAATTGAAAAATGTAAATTAAGAAAGTAAGTCGCAACCTCTCCATACATTTCTTCATAATCTATCTGATTGTCTAACAGAAAGGATTCTAAGCTATGTCGGGGGGGGGGGAAGGAGGGGGAGGCAGGCAGAGAGAGGAAGAAAGAGAGAGGGAGGGAGAAAGAAAAAGAGGGAGAAAGAGACAGAAAAAGAATAGAGCTACATAATTGAAGTTTAGACTAAGGAAGGAAATAGCATCTACTGGTCAGAAACATCTATAAGGAGTTATATCATCAAAACATTAATATATACTGCCAAAATGCAGCAGTATATTTTTTATGTTAAGTAGAGTACTCTTGTCACTAATACATACAGCTACTTTTGAGTCATTCTTTCAGTGACTTACCTAAGACAGTTTATTTTCAAACCCCCGTAAGTTGGGGGAATGAGGAAAATAAGCAAGTTGATTAAACAGTTTACAATTCTGGATCCAATTGCATCTAATATCACCCACTTATTTCCTACATTCTATTTTTCCTCAGTCTATGCCTGTTCTTTTTTTTTCTATTTTTCTCATTCTGTTTCTAATTGTGTCACCTGAAAACCTGCTGAATAAATGCTAGGCTATAAGGTACCCTATAAACTAAACAGAAAAGCTTAGATTATTTGTAATTGGTAATGGAAAGTAGAGTTGACTACCAGCCAAACGGGACTAGAATTTAAAGCATAAAATTTGGGCAGGAGCGGGCAATGTACCTTAGTGGTAGAGTGCGTGCCTAGCATGCATGAAGCGCTGGGTTCAATTCCTCAGTACCACATATACAGAAAAGGCTAGAAGTTGTGGTTTGGCTCAAGTGGTCGAGTGCTAACCCTGAGCAAAAGAAACTCAAAGACAGTACCTGGGCCCTGAGTTCAATCCGCAGGACTTGCAAAACATACAAAAAAAGAATTAGGCCCTTCAGGGTAATATTGTTTATATGCAAAATCATCTTAGAGAACCTGTCCTAGTAAAAGTTTGAGAGTATTAATATTATAACATTGAAGAGACACCAGAGCAAGGTGGCTCACACATGTAATCCTAGCTACTCAGGAGGCTGAGATCTCAGGATCAATGTTCAAAGCCAGCCCAGGCACAAAAGGAAGTGGGGTTTAGCTCAAGGGTAGGGTGGTCTCCTTGAGCTGAAGAGCTCAGGGACAACACCCAGGCCCAGGGGTAGGGCAGTAGCCTTGAGTTGAAGTGCTCAGCAACAGAACCCAGGCTGAGTTTAAGCACTATGACCCACAAAAAAATGAAGAGGGATAATCATTCTGCATAGAAATACTTTGACTTATTAATAGTTGTATAAAACTGTATGCATGATTTAATTAAAAGTTACATAAAATGTAAGTGCTGAAACACTTGTCCTATAAAATATAAATGAGTTACAGTCACAACCTCTTTTCATTCTTTTCCATTTTTTTAATGACTTACATATTATAAAACAAAAATACATTTTTCTAGGAACCTAAGCCTAATAAATAAGAGTTTGGCCAATTTATGTGATATTTTACAGCTAACTTTAATTATGACTCTAACTGTACTCATGAAAAATTGAAGGCTGAAGTACAGAGCCTTTGGCCATGCCATAATAGATTTCTACAGAAAATGCCAAACTAGGCTCCAGAAACAAGAACCATCCTCAATAACTTTCACACAAACTCAGTCTGACAAAAGGGAAAGTTGAACTCCAAATGCCTGGAATGTGGGAAATGCCAAGAATCCCTTCAGAGCATTAGCAGAGTCACAGTTGGGAAGAATTTCTGCTTACAAAATTTTCTTCCTACTTCACCTTGAGGGCAGAGAGATGGAGTGTTAAGACAGTTTACGCAAAAGCTCCTTCAGACACTGAAATCCCTTACCCAGTATTTAGATATTTTGTGTATCCAAGATATCCAAATGAGAGATCATAGGCTACCACACAGAATAATTATTGAAATCACTGGAGATACTGAGGCACAGAAGAGTGACTAGGTCATGAGGGCATCTAGTCACCACTTTCTTCTAGACTTAGCTCATATCCTGCAATGACTCCCTGAGCTTTATGTCACATACAGCCTCTTTCTCACTGTAGGCTCTATGTCTCTGCAATGATTAATCAAAATCAAAGTAGTTTCCCTAACAGGAAAATGGTGATTGTATAGCGGATCCCCAGGGAAACATTTTCAGTTTAAAAAGCCCAAATAATCGCAGTGCAATTTTTTCAAGTTCAAAAAGCCTATCCATCAATAGTGAGTTGAAGCCAAACTCTTCCTGGGAGACTGTAGGAAAGGAATTGATTTTGTGGAGTTTCTCATAAACATTAATTACTATTCATCCATGAACTTCAGTTGTTTCTTGACAATGGTATACTCTATGTGTGACAAGCAACTATTCATATTTATCTATTATTAAGCTTTTCTGTCTTGGCTTTATACTCATTAGAAAATTTCCATTACATTATTTGAAAATGTATCACCTGACTCCCAAGGCAAATGTTGATACGGTATGCTTTCTTTTTTTTCTCTCTGAAGACATTTGCTGAACTTCAGCTATACTTTGAACACACTGGTTGGCTTCTAATGCAGTGTGACTGGGATAAGGTCAAAAGAGAAGCTTGGACCATTGCAGCAGGATGTCAAAGGTACATGACACATAATCCTTCTAAGAGTCAAGGACTTAACTTCTAACCCATCATTTGGGCCTATGAGAACAATGCCTGGAGAACAATAGATGATCAAGAATATTGGTCCACAGATGGATCATAAGATGAAATGAGCATGGGGCTGAAATGTGAAGGCTCAACTCAGTCCACACTACAATAGTTTGATGAGAAAATATAGGTCTCAGTCTAATGGGTAAATAGATCTGTCCACTGAAACCAGATGTTTGAGTGCGGTTTACTCCTTGTTTCTTTTGGTCATTTGTTTAATTTTGTTAAGAAAGGCGAAGTTCCTCACATAAGGTTGGGATTATGAAGATAACATTATTGCATAGTTAGAATTCAAGATTCTCACCTCAGTGACAAATGTGACTTTGGGGTAGTTGCCTAAGCTTATTTCAATTTCAACATCAGGAAAGGGTATAACCAATTACACCATGTTTAAAATGATGACATACCGATGTAAACTGAGCGATTTCCATGAGTTTTGTATCCTCCTCCGAGGCTGTCCCCTTCCCAGCATGATGAGTGTCCTCACGCTTTGTGTGTCCCCCATCTTAGCAACTTACTCTTTCTTATCTCTTCTAAGCCAGTTTAGATCTATGGCCCTCATTTGCTTTGGGATTTTCCTTCAAATTTCTGAAGATTAATAGGATGTATTTTAATCTCATACTGTATTTCTTTTAACCTTTTCTATTGATATCTACACATGAAAGAAAAAATTAAAATTTGCCCCATGCCATTGACCTACACACATCACACACACACACACACACACACACACACACACACACACACACACAACATGGATACATCCATTTAAACTAAACATATGCCAATATTTCAAGGATGTATATTGGAGAAGAGGAAAAGTAAGATATTTCTTTTGTAATTCTGAGTTAAGAGACTGACGAGAGTTTACCTGTCAGTTAGCATGTTAGTTGGTGCCCTCTGGCAGTCCAGTAATCCCTGTCACTGTGCCCTCTACTAGTATAGGAACTACTAAGCACTAAATAATTGTGTTCAAGATTAATTATAGTAAAAATTAATTACATTTAAAACTTTACATCCCCGTGGTGCATATGTATCCTATTCAAATATCGACCAGCCACATGTTTCCCTTGACTGCCATGTTAGACAATATGTTTTTAAAAGCATTTCTACTATTGCTGAAGTGTTATTAGACAATCCTGATATTAGAACTTGCAAATAGATCCAGGGGAATGTTGTTGTATGATTTCTATCAGAGTTTACATGGGAGTATTATGTAGTTGGGATATGGCTTCTCTCTCAGGATTATCTATATTTGGGATGTTTCAGAGGATAGAAGAATCTTACAGATAATGAGAAAAATGACAGTTTGCAATAAATACATGATTGTACCATTTCTGCCATTTTTGCTGTATTTTTCAAACTGCATATTGTGACCTATTAGTGTTTTTATGAAGTCACTTTACATTATAATGGTAAGTTTTAAGAAAATAAATTAGAACTCCATCAAAGACAAATGAGAATAGTACATCATGTATAAATAGAGCGAACGTTGTCTCATTAAACTTTTAATTTCGTTTTACATCATAGAATTGTGATGTGAAATGATTGCCTACTGAAGGTCACATTTAAAATGTTTCAGAGTAATTATAGAAAAATCCCATAGGGTGGGCATCTCTGTAAGTATTTTTCCATATATTTTTATTGTAATTAATAGAAGGGTTACATTATATTCACCAGATAGAAGGTGCATTACTTCACAAACATTGATACCCTTTCTCATGTCATGGTCCCCATTTCCCTCCCTCCCCTCCCCCCGCTCATCTTGATTTCCCCCCGGGAATGCACCGTGTGTCAATTGCCAAGGAATAAGAGCTATTTTATTACATATCTAGGAATGTACATGTTACTTATATACAGACATTCTCAAACTTTTCTTACAATGCGTTACTAAATTTGTTAGCAATATCAAAAATTACTGTATTTCTGTATAGATTTCAGAACATGCTGTCTTCTTACACCTCAACTTTTATCTACCATTTTTGTCATGGTGAATTTTCTTACCTTTTCTCAAAGTCTCCAGTAATGTGGTCATGCAGCAGCAATTAGCTTTCTGTTATCTCTGTATTTCTCCCCCTCTGAATTTATTTTGAAGCCTTTATAATTGAAGACATGGTCTCTAATGAGATAATTATGTTAAAATGAGGTCATTAAAATAAGATTTACTCCAATATAACTGTTATTCATATAAGAGAAGAAAATTAGGACATAAACACACACAGAGGAAGACCATGTGGTTCAGAAATCGTGTATAAACCTAAAATGAGGCCTCAGAGGAAAATCGTCCTGAACACCCCTGAATTCAGTCACCTAGTGCCAAGAATTGTCATGGCAGCCAACTCATACTGTCTACGTCTTCTTTTTTTCTTCCTAAGTTTAAATGAATGTATATAGCAAGTATTTCAAAGGTCTTTAGTTTCAAGTAAGTTTGTTCCATTCAATTAAATAATTATGCTGGAATATAATAAATATAACTTCAAATAAAAGAAAAAGTTCATAGTATTATCCTCCTACAGGAATATAGAAAGGTGTTAGGATTTGGGAAGATAAAACTAAGAGGTTCAAAACTATTTTCAGTTTTTTGTGTGTCTCCTTTACACTCATTCAAAAGTAGAGAACTTATATCCCCTGGGAGAAGAATGAGGACACTAAGTTACAGTTTAACAAAAATTGTAGATAAAGACTAAAATGAAATAAAAAAAATCGATGTTTCCTAACCAGAAAAACTAACAGATGTTAAATAGAGACGATGTAGAACAGTTTAAGTTTATTATTTCATACTGGTTATATCTATCTATCTATCTATCTATCTATCTATCTATATATATATATATATATATATATATCTTGGGTTATATTATACATGACCCATATATAGCGTATAAAACATTTGGCAAAAATTAACACCGTTTGAAATAATTCAAAGTAAATTTGAATTTTGTTCAGGTACTGAACAGCCAATCATCTGTTTCAGAATAAGAAAAGTCTGAAAATTAGTGCACAGAAAATATATTTTCAACATAGTTTATTTACTATAGATACCTATGAGTTATGTGAAAATTTAAAAACAACCATTTTCAGTTCTTTGTTTCATTCTTGAAATTCAAATAAAGGGAGGATAAAATATTTAAAGGTTATCATCTGAGTAGCGTCAACAGGCCCCAAAGTTTCCCCTAGTTTTTTAGAAGACATTGTTATAATGATAATATCATCTACTTTAGCAATTTCAACTACTTTCTATGGCCTAGAAAAAAATACATGTTTTCCCAAAAATTGGAAAAGGCTTCACTTGAACATCTGTTATTCCATTTATTTTTGGTCTTGACCTAACAAGCAGTTAGAGACTGTTGAGGGATTGAGCTGCATAGTTACCTTCTGCCATTTCAGAATGATTGCCGCCTTCGGGTGTAGCTGCTCTTCCACCACAGCTTCCTTCTGAGTCTGATTAACTGGAAAGGGGGAATGCATACACGAATAGGTGCAGAGGTCCAACATTTGTTTTTCTCAAGGCATATCATTTAGTGAGAAGACCAACAGTGGGATAAGCTATATAAAACATAGGAAGCCTACCGAGTTAAAGGTTTAGTTTTGACTTTTAAGATGGTAGCAGAGTCACAGTGGTAACAGTACTCACATTTAATGTACATGTTTGGAAACCATATGAAATAACTGGAGGGGAAGACGTGGGGTTGGAACAGGTCGGGGCAGAATGGTGGAAGGTGTGACATTTATCAGGATGCCTTGTATTCCTAAGTTGACATGGAGAATTGAAACCTTTCTGTGAAACTACTTAAGATACATTAAAATAAATATATCAATAAAATATTATGCTAGCAGAAAGGAAGTAGAACCTAATCCCATGAAGCAAAGTTGAAAATGGAGCTTGGGCAGCACACTGATAATTGAGAACCTGACTTCTGGAATTGAAGCCCCTTTACACCATTACTTCATAAAGATACATAAATATTTCAAAGGAATGCATTCTCACATAAATGATTGGTATTACTGCTTTTGAAAACAACTGGTGCTATGGAGAAAAATATATAATTTCAGAAAATAACACATGTATATAATTTAGATTCAGAGTACACTGGATATTTCAAATGTCTTACGGCTTAAAAAATCTTTGAATAATTAATCAGGGCTCTAAAAATATTACTAACATTCCTGAAATGGCAAATGCTGGGTATTATAATAGGCTTTAGGGTTCTGGCAAATAAGGACACATAGAGCTCTGGCCTTGAGAAAGTCCAAGGACAGTGCTCAGGCCCTGAGCTCAAGCCCAGGACTGGCAAAAAAAAAAAAAAAAAAAAAAAACGGGGGCCGGGAGTTTGGCCTAGTGGTTAAAGTGCTTGCCTAGCACGCATGAAGACCCGGGTTCGATTCCTCGGTACCCCACATACATAGCAAAAAGCCAGAAGTGGTGCTGAGGCTCAAGTGGTAGAGCTCTAGCCTTGAGAAAGTCCAAAGACAGTGCTCAAGCCCTGAGCTCAAGCCCAGGACTGGCAAAAAAAACAAAAACAAAAACAAAATACAGTCAAACCAGAATTACCTATAAATGATGATTGGTTTAGTGTGGCTGTTGCAGGTAACACTTGAGACATACATATCATAAAATGTTACTTGTTTTTAATTTAAATTGCAGAATTATCAAGTTTCTCTTTGGTATATATGGAGTGCTATTCACAAGGAAAATCCAACTCAGTTCCAGATATTTCTATGACTTGATTATTTAGTCTTAGAAAAATTGTGGTGTTTGGTTTAGACTTAAAATTTATGGCTGGATTAATTGGGGAGCAATTCTGGCCTTGAGACTCATCTTTTAAACTCTAGTACGTCTTAAGATTGGCGCCCAAAATACCCTTGACCTTTCTTGATGTGCTTATTGGCTTCTCACATCAGTCAGAGCCAATGCTATTTGGAACACCATGCTTTAATTTAAACAAATTGTGGATTGATGTCTCCAGTAATAAGATGGATGTAGGAACTATTACTAACTCCTCTGAAGTACCTGAAGCATGCAGTGTCACTGCAGTGGCTGTGTAAGACACATTTTGACTCCTCTCCCCCCACAAAATCCTTAACAGAAAGCTTCATAATAAGAGAGGTTTAAATGTTTTGGTTGGGCAAGACTTTGCGCAGAGAGGGGAATAATTGTACATTCTGCTTGTGAAAAAAATGCTTCAGGTCTACTTTCTTATGCTCAGTGAGAGAAGGTTGAGTAGCTAGGATTACAGGTGTGAACCACCAGGCCCATCATAAAGATACATATAATGGTTGATGGTGGAAATGCGGTTTGACAGAAATTTGTGGCCACAAATCATGAGCAGTAATTATAAGCTCAGTAAATACTATGAGTTTTAAATGACTCGGGACTGCTAATAGACTTATGGAGGAGTGAGCGGAGCACTGCATTTGCTATTGATTGGTTGGCTCCCACAGAGTACCCAGTTACAGAACTCCTCAAGGCCTCTTGGTAAATGATAAAATCCTAGCAAGCTGCTGAAAATAGAGATTTTGTGAGGAGTTAGTGTTTACTGGCTAAAATACCCTTTAAACTGTCTCTGTGTATAATAGAAATCTGTTTTAGATGTGTACTAAAATGATGAGATAAGAAGTTTGGCTCCAATTAAGAATACATTATGTTCCTTTGCCATACCAACTTTTCTCTGGAAATAGATTCAGTGCTTAAATATTGTAGACTTGTTTTTTTTTCATTCCAAGAAACTTTATATCAACAAGAGACCTCAAGTACCTTTCTAAACCTCCTGGGATGATTGATTGCTTCTGTTACCCCCGCAGTGAGAACAGACTTCCAAGTAGCTTGCTTCCTTACCATGATGTCCGCTCTCCCTTGGGCCCTGAGGCCCCACCCAGATTCAGTAGATGAGATAAATGGCTGAAAGGACACAGCATATGGAACCCAGGACTAGATTATGAAGCCAGTAAGAATACCAATGTACTCTATAAAGAAGGAAGGGTTTGGATACTGGAGACTATGGTCCAACTTCCTCAAAACAGTCTAAGAGCAATTAAAGTAGCTTGCAAAAACAGGTCTCAATATAAATGTTACTAGCCAAACCATTTTGAAACAGGTGTCATTTCTATAGATTCAGCATTCATGAGTATTAAATTTTATTCCACTTGTTTATTTAGGCAAAATGACTAATTGTTACTCTATCATGTTCTATTAGAAGTTATTTGTACTCAGCTGCTAAAGTCTGTGACTGGGCTATTTAACTTACCTAATAATTGTTGTTTCTGAATCTCTTCTTGCATCAGTCCTTTGAAATTTGTCTCTACACTGGAAAATGCAAAATAAACCTCTATGGTATTCTTATGACCTATATTTGGCTATAGAAATGTAGAAGGTACCATGTTCACCTCATTTTACTTATCAGTAAAACCATAGCATAACTGCCTGCTTGAGGGCATTCCATTGTTTTGAAAAGTAGTCCACAGATCTTTTTTTAAAAAAGAATGATTAATTTAAAACAAAAGCAATAAAGAATGAAAGTAAAGATTAAAAATACATTTGCAAGGAGAATGTTGTGAAAGAACATTCCTAAAAATGGAAATTACTGCCATTGGGAAAACTACTTAACACCTTCTACAAGTATAAATAATTCCTCCGCCTTCTAATCATAAGAATTCTCTCATTAGCTGACAAATAAAGGTGAGGAGTACTATTTTCAGCACCTATGCAAAACAAGGTGAATTTAATGAGACTGTGGTAGTGTGATATTTTTCCTCTGAGAGAAGCTGAAAGTTAGGTGTTAACAGATCATCAGATCTGCTTTGCAAAGCCAGAGCTGTGCAGTAAATAAGCAGCTGCCATATCCAGTGGATTCTGAGGGGAAAATAAAACTTTCCAGATACAGATGGCCATTTTTATTCAAGGTATTTTGAATATAGGGATAGTCACCTGAGAAATGGAATTAATAGCCCTCAAAAATATCTTCTTTCAGCTTGAACTATGACAAAGTCTCAAGTTTCTGCTTCTGTGTGATGTATAGAAACTTACTGTACCTGGAAACAGGCCCATCACGAGTGAGTCTAAACTCCTTCAAATAGCTATTTACAGAGTAGATTTCATCAGACTTTTCCTTGGGAAGTAATTTTAAGTAGTTTCTCTGTTTCTGAAATAGTTTGTTAGCTTTTTCCCCCTCCCATTTTATGAATGAAGAAATTTGAGTAATTGAGAGGCTATATACCTGCTCTTAGCAGGATTGCTGGGAGACCTCCATGCTCAAGTACATTACAAGTATTGAGTCATGGCCCCAAACCACTTTCTTAAACTAATCTCAACCAGAGCAATGACCTAAACAGTGAACAGGATTCTAGATAAACAGAAATTTGGGTGAGAGCTTTGACTAGCAAATCCTGAAGAAAATTATATAAGTAATGCTGAAGACCAGTTTGCTTTTTTCCCCCATTATTTTCTTGGGCTACATCCTGCTTGTGAAAGTCTTTTGAAGGTCAGAACTAATAATAAATTGCAGTGAGAAAATGTACTTGAGACCTTCTAAAAGCACTCAGAATCTAAGGGTTGAACAGCGTTTAGTAGAGGTTTTGAGAAGAGCTCAGCAGGGCAGAGAAAAACAATAAACAATACTCCTTGATAACCCTCTGGCTTTTTCTAGCAGTAGCTTATGATTTTGCACAAGCTATCTATTTAAGCATCAAGAAATGTTACTTGTATTTCAGTAGCTTGGAATCTTATTTTGTTACACAGTATTTTAAAATTGATAAAAGATTTTTACTCAGAGACAAGTCAAGAACAAAGGAACAAAAGGCGCATGGTATCCTCAATATGTGGCTATTAGATCCAAACAGTACAAGAGTAAAGACTCAATAGTTGCATACCCAATGCTATGGACATGATATTGGAGATAAACACAACTACATAGATATAAAAACGTATGCTTCTATAGACATAATGTTTTATTACATAATAATATGTATCTATGGTATATGAACCCTTACCCTAATTTTGATTATGTTCTAAAAACTAAGTGCCAGTGATTGTATATAGAGATTCCTTTCTTGAATACTTGTTTGTTAAACATGTCATTTGAAATATGATTTAAAAATTAATGTTAATAAATTTTTTAAAAAAATTTTTACTCAGCTAATGAAATAATTTTGAGTTGGAATTTTATTAAATTAAATGAAGTTTTTTCGAACTAATTTTTATTATGTAAAAACCAGAAGAAAGCTTCAAAATAAATGATAAACCTAATTTGAAAGATAATTGGAAAAGTGAATAAATTTGACAAAATCTGACGTTAACTTGTATGCTTGTAACATATAATCATATTTGACTTCAAGAAATAGGTTTTTGTAGAATTCTGAAATAACTTTTTTTTGTTGTTCATGGGGCTTGAACTTTGGGCTCTGGCACTGTTCCTGAGCTCAAGGCTACAACCCTACCCCTTGAGCCACCGCTCTACTTCTAGTTTTCTGGTAGTTAATTGGAGATAAGAGTCTCATGGACTTTAGTGCCTGGGCTGGTTTGAACCGCAATCCTCAGATCTCCTCCTCTGTTAAGAATATCCTAGACCTATTCTAGTTATTACCATTGAGGCAGCCTGTGTTTGGGGGGCCTGGCTTGCTTTGCTTAATATGTTTTTGTCCCAAGTCTTCCCATTTCCTTATGAATGGGGCAATGTCATTCTGGTGGAAGCATAGAATTCCTACACACACGCACACACACGTATATATGTATATATATGTATATATATTTGTATATACCACATATAATTTTGGTTTTTGAACATGTATGCCTACCTTAGTACATGTGTCTCATTAAGCTACACCATAGGAAAACAGTCAGAGAAGCCTGCGGCTCTGTCATGCCTGAGGCTGTGTGTGCTGGGCCACGAGTCTCCACAATTCTCCTCTGAGATGTCTTGAAGTTATGGGGTTTTCTCTTTGGTTTCTACAACTTTGAGCCTACAACTAATATTCTCATTATTTGAAGACCAGGTGAATCAGGCTAACTATTCTGTTTTCAAGCTTCTGATTTTGGACTGAATGTATTGTCTTTCTGACTTTTATTCTATGATAGACATTTCTGAGGGCTAGAGCTTAGTAAAGGTTTGGAACAACACTGAGAAAAAAGGATTCAGTATCTTTAAGGTTATATTTAATTCTTTTGTTAGTTTTTCTTCATGAACATAGCTTCAGAAATTGAATCTGTGACTACAGTACTATCAATTCAGTTCTTAATTAACTGCAAATTAGAAGAATTTTCAGTCAACTCTGGTTTTCTCATTTAAATTATACCATATAATTACCCTTTTAATTTGTTTGTATGTTGATAAATTGACTAAGGTTGTATGTATAACTAGTAATCTTTTTGGAAAATGCCAGTAAGAGCATTTTGTATATGTGTCTACCATATAATTTTGAAAAGGCATTTAGATGATTGATTATTTTCACTTTTCATTGGATAGACGTTCCAGAATGAAAATGGCCACAGATTTTATGTACTGTATGTTCTATGAAAATTGAAATCTGACAGTATACTAGCAGTTATGAATAAAACTACATTACTATATAAAACCTTGAAAGTTCTAACTCAAGCCCACAGACTAAAAAATAATAATAAAGGAATCTTTGTTTTGCTTTTAATTTTGGTTGTGGGGCTTGAATTTCAGGCCTCTACCCTATCTTTTGCTCAAGGCTAACACTCTACCACTTTGAGCCATAATACCACTTCCAGTTTTCTGGTGGGTAATTGGAGATTAATCCTGCCCGAGCTGGCTTTGAACTTCGATCCTCAGATCTCAGCCTCTTGAGTAGGAAGGATTCTAGAGATGAGCACAGCAGACCTAGCCAGGGATCTTGTTTTGATCATACAAAAGACCTATTATGTACCTAAGTTTTGTATAATTCTAATTTGACCTAGCTTACATTATTTGACAAAGAGTATCTATTCACTCACTCTGAACTTTAAGGTGATGCCTATCCAGCCATGGGTGTTCTCAAAGACGATGATGAGTGAATATGCAAATTCATGGTTCCTTCCAGCTACTTTTCCTTTTCCATTGTCTTTATGATTTTCAACATAGTGTCCAGTGAGTATCACTGTTAAACATTCATTCATCCATTGTCCCACCATTTCAGTCCCACCATTTCTCCCTCCTACCAAAGAGACAAACTTACATACAAAACACAAGGAATAGATATCAGGCCCAGGACATTTACCCAATCGCCCAGAAAGAAGGACATACTAAATCCACCAGCACAACGATGTTCATTGCAGCACTATTTACCATCGCAAAGATATGGAACCAACCCAGATGCCCCTCAGTTGATGAGTGGATCAACAAGATGTAGTATTTATACACAATGGAATTCTATGATGCTGTCAGAAAGAACAACATCGCCCCATTTGTAAGGAAATGGAAAGACTTAGAAAAAAATCATATTAAGTGAAGTAAACTAGACTCAAAGAAACATAGGCTCAATGATTTGCCTCATTTGTCATAATCAGTAGAAACCTTGGGCTCTCCTAGCAGAGATTTACAATAGAACAAAACCTAGATACGTAAGGCCATACAGAATGATGCTAAATGAAAAGACCTTCAGGATATAGAATCAAAAGCCATATAATGAGTGATTGTTGTCCTTAATGTACTATGTTATCTCTCATCTCTTTTGCTGTCCCTTGGCTATGAGAATATGGTTACAGTATTTCACCTTGTTATCTGATATATTGTATATATGTTTATTTGGTTATTTGAAATTGGATAGGGAAGGGGGAAAACAAGATGAGGGGCACTTGTGGGGGGAGGGAAATGGGGACCAAGACATGAGAAAGGGTATCAATGTATGTGAAGTAATGCACCTTCTATCTGGTGAATATAATGTAACCCTTCCATTAATTACAATAAAAATATATGAAAAAAAGAAATCAGGCCCAAGAGCGTAGCCTAGCGGTAGAGTGCTTGCCTAGCATGCATGAAGCCCTCTGTTTGATTCCTGGGTACCACATACATATAAAAAGCCAGAAGTGGTGCTATGTCTCAAGAGTTAGACTGCTAGCCTTGAGAAAGCCGAAGGATACTGCTCAGGCCTCAGGGCCCCAGGACTGGATAAAAAAAATTAGGTACAAAAATAAAAATCAGTGACAAAGCAGAAAAAAAATCCCAGCAAGCAAAAAACCAAAAACCCCAAAATCATCTTGTTTCCATTTCTTGGACTTCATTTCACTAATCAACATTGTGATCCAATGCACATAGCTTTGGTCCCTTGTGATCCTCTTCGGTGGATATCCACCGTGGTCCAACAGGGTGAAATGGTATAATCTGGCTTAATTTATCGTGGCCAAGGGTCATTTTTTTGTCTTTTCTCAAAGAGCAGGGTTGCTAATGATCTAATGTTTTTTTTGTTTTACTGTTTTGGTTTGTTTTTCATCTATCAGTGTTTGTTTGTTTGTCTCTGTACTAGTTTGGAAATCAGATCCCGGGAGTAATTCTAGTCCATCATCTCTGATACTATTCGGTGTTTTTCCAGTCTTTTCATTCCATGCGGCTCCAGTTGGATTGTTTCTTAGTATATAATTAAGTTTACCATTTCTTTCTATAGTTTTTTTCTGCTATTCAGTCCATCTAGTAAGTGTTTATTTTGTATATTATATCAGTTTTCAAATTTTCATTTAAAATAACCTTTTTATTCGGAAAATCCCAATGTTTCCATTTTTCAAGGGGTTTTTTTATCCCTCTTTAATAAAACTAAGTTATAATGACTGTGTGAACATTGGTATCTGCTCATTCTAACCTATTGAATGTTGTGTTTGGAATCTGTTAATGCTCTTGAACATTAATTCCTTGAACATTGTTGAACATTTTTCTTTTCCTTCTTATTTGACAACTAGTTTTTGTTTGTACCCATGATATCTGGCCAGGTTCTGGTGACTCACACCTGTAACCCTAGCTATTCAAGAGGCTGAGACCTGAGGATCTTGGTTCAAATCCAGCATGATCAGGAAAGTCTGTGACACTCTTACCTCCAATTAAGCACCAGAAGACCAGAAGCAGTGCTGTGGCTCAAGTGGTAGAATATTAGCCTTGAGTTCAAAAGCTTCTGGGATAGCACTCAGGTGGTCCTGAGTTCAATCCCCACAACTGACCTCACCTCACAAAAAAGTATGTTCTGATAAACCTATTTGGAGAATATTTGTTTAAATCAATAGACATCCTTATTTAGTTTTCCCTTCAAATCCTATTCTGACCTCTGTTGGCTGGAGTTCTAAAGTCAATTTCATTTTAAAGCCTTTGCTTTGTTGTTTGCCTCCCTTCTGCTTAACTGACATCAGAAACCTACGGGAACTAGGAAGGTGACAGACACCATAGGTCAGCCATCAGGCATCTGGTGGTATTTGTATCGTTTCCACAGCTAGGATTATATACATCTGTTTTTATCATATCCTGTCTTCTGCATGATATTCTTAACTTCACAATATCACAGAATCCATGCTTTTTATTTCTCATCACAAAGTCAGAAATTCAAATTTCTATACTATTATTCCTGAGGCTTCTTGAAAAAAAGAATTTTTTCATTGAATTTATATTTTCAAATATATAAAGCAGAATTCTTGTATGATTAAGTCCTGGTCTCTGCCATTAGTTACAACTAAAACTTCTGGATAAAAGTGTACAATAATTGAAGGAAAAATAAATAGTAGATAGACTAGGAAGAAAAGTAAAACAAAACAAAACATTTTTTCCCTAAAAAAAAATCTGTCCTTCAAAGCAAGCCAGTCATCCTGGATACTGCTACCCATTTTATGCCAAATAACTGATGCTTGGGGACCAGCCTCTGCCTCCAGGGCAGGCAGAGCAAGAAGATGAAAATAAAACCCAGGATGTCCACCATGCTTTCTGTTTCACCACACATACACCACAGAGACATGTTTCCATGGCAACACCCTTTGTTGTGTGCAGATTTAGACTGCTGTGAGTATGCATGCGTAGGGATGGGAGAGCAGGAATAAGCTGACTGACATGTCAGTCCTTCAGGTTTTGCTTGTTTGTCAGAGTCCTTAAAATGTTGTGGTAAGTCTCCTGTCTAGATTTTTAAGTTATAATCAACGGAAGGGAAGAGTGTGAACTCCATGTTGACCACACTATAATGCTCTATTGGCATTTCAAAATATCAACTCATGACATTTGAAATTATTGATTCTTTGAAAAATCTTCCTTTTTCTAGAAACTTTGAAAATTAAATCTGAACTGAAGAAGTAAGCAGAGAAGAGGATCCTTGTCTTTGTTACTGCATCTATAGGAAGACAACTTTAATTGATTTATCTTAGTGATCTTTCATTCTTCTGTTATTTCATGTTCTTGTTAAATAAGTTGAAGGATCACCAGGGTTAGTTGCAAACACATGATGAAACTGCCCCTACCTGGCTATCAGAGTTGTTCTTTTTCTCCTTGCTTTAGAAACAGATCAGGTCTCTAGTATAGAAATGAATTTTAAACTGGACACCTCTGTGCCAAGTTATAAAAGTGAGACCCTATTTTCATTATTTTCCAAACATTTTTGCCAATCTGCTATTGACTGCACGTGACTGTGGTTTTACCCATTTATTGGTCTTCTAGATGAGCCTGTGGGAGGGACCATTAATTTGTAACTCAGAGGATTTTTCATAATGGTGTCACATTTGAGAGATGTACAGGAGGATGACGTGAGTAGCATTTCATTAAGGAGACAGGAGATAGCATATGTGAATTGCTATGTAGCAGATGTGTGTATATGACAATTCAGCAGAACATTTCTACAATTTCCTTCAAGGGATAAGAAATTGAATTAGAAACCCCAAAAGTATAACAATTGTTAAACTGTACCTGTAAAATTAGCAGCCAAAACCATCTGGATGCATATGATTAGAAGACATGAGTAAAAAAATGTTTTCCATACAGTCATTCTCCTTACAGTGTGGCATGTATCTTAGCCACTTAATTCGAAAGTCTTTAGTCATTTGTCTTGGAGACTCACGGAATGACATGCCATTCAGCATGTATCTCATTTTACCCATCCTTCCTATTGGGACACTCATGGAGCACTGGTGGGACACTGAACCACATGCTAAGAACACATCAGTTCATCTACTTCTCCTGACAGCTCCAGGCAACAGGCGTTATTGTTGTTCTCCATTTTTACCTGAGCCTAGAGAAATTGGGTGAATTGGCCAAAGATTTCTAGATAGAATCAGCAAAACTAACATGTATGTACAATTGTGCAACTGCTCTTTGCACATGTGTAACTACCGTACCCTGCTGCCTCTTAATTAGAGCAAAGGAGTTGGCAGCTAGTGATACATTTCATTAGTGTCCTATCCAAAAAAAATGTCTTTGAATGTAAGCAAGTGCTGAAGGCCTAGCATACCTCGTCAATCTGACAAATTCAAATAGATTGTGGATGAATTAGGTATACCTTTGAATACACTTTGTATTACAGAATAGCAGTCTGTTGCTAACTGCACCTCCCTGCAGGTCTCATCTTGGGACAGTACTCCACAGGAATGCATATTTGTGTGCTGTTTCACAGGAGGCTGTCCCAGGCCACCATGGCTGTTTGAGTAAACACCATGTCTGTGATTGGTGGTGCATGGGGAGTCTAGGCTGGGCCTATCCATTTGTGCAATCAATTCAAATTTGTAGAGAGTTTTGACATTTAAAACTGCAAATAGGAAGAGAACAGGAACAATAGAGAATATATGCACTGTCATAATTAGAATTACCATTTTCTGAAATACATATTTCTCTTATTTAGTTAGTACACACTAGACTGGGCTAGATGACTTGCTATGGTAATAATTTATCTAACAACAATACAATGTCAATGACTCCATGGTTCTTAATGTCCCCTTACCCGAAACATAGCAACTCCTTTGACTCTAGCACTATGCATACACAGTATTGGTCTGTTAACAAGGATTTCTTGCCCAGCAGGGGCCTACAGCCTTCCACTACTGTCTATTTTGACTTACAATGTCCAAGTTCAATATCTTATTTGTCTCCATTTCCATATTGGATGGTGGTGTAAGATTTACACACTACAAGATGTATATATTTTTAGGATGTATATATAAGATGTATATATTACTGAGGTATTTGTTTTGAGAGTGTACACACATGATTAAACCCCATAAAACCAGTCAGTACCCTACTTTAACTTTCCCTCTTGGGGAATATTGGCTCATGACTAGAGACAGTTCTGAGTATCACAAGTTGAGACAGGAATGTGCAAGAGATCAATGGATTTGCGATCCATTGCATACATTGCCAGGGAGGTGACTAAATGTTCTATGATGCATTAAAAACACCCCTCATAACAAATAACCTGACCCAAAATACATCAAGATCAGATAATGATATATACAGAAACATAATCTTCTCTTTTCTTATATAAAATATATCATGTAACAATTATTACTTGAAATTCATATTCACAAATTGGTTTTAACATTCTACATGTGCTAAATTGTTTCCAAATTGAAAGGACCTCCAGGATATTGAAACAAAAGCCATATAATGAATGATTGTTGTCCTTAATGTACTATGTTGTCTCTCATCTCCTTTGCTGTCCTTGGTTATCTCATATTGTTATAGTATCTCACTTTGATATCTGATATATTGAATTTATTTGTATTTGGATATTTGAAATTTGATAGGGAAGGGGGGAAAACCAAGACGGGTGGGGGGTGTGGGAGGGGAGGGAAATGGGTACCAAGACATGTGAAGGGGTATCAATGTATGTGAATTAATGCACCTTCTATCTGGCAAGTATCATGTAACCCTTTTACTAATTACAATAAAAAAATAAAATAAAATAAATAGATTATTTACAACATCAATTGTTTTGTGTGGGTCATGAGGCTTGAACTCTGGGGCTGGGCGTTGTCCATGAACTCTTCAGCTCAAGGCTATCATCCTACCCTTGAGGCAAGCCTCACTTCCCGTTTCTATAGATTAATTGGAGATAAAAGTCTCAGATCCCACAGAAGGAATATGGCACTGAGACAATAGGGACGCTGCCTAGCTTTCTCTGACAAAAAGAGAGAACCAGGGAGTTCCACGAGGCAACTACCTAAAGAAATCCACAACAACAAACTCAAAAAGCAACGGAGAAGGACCCAAACCAGAAAAGAAATCCAGATAAAGCTCACGTCCAACTTTCTCAAAGAATTGGGAACGCGAGGACCCCTCCCCCACCTCTCGCCCAAAGCCTTGGAAAGCAGCTGCTGGCGCCAGACCAAGCCACGAAAAGCTGCTTGAGCGGGTGTCGGCTCCACGCGGGGAAAGCAGTGGCGGGCACTGGCTCTAATCCATGAAAAGCGGCAGCACTGGAGGGCGCCAGGCTGGGAGCCCAACGGCTGCAGAAAGCAGCACAGAACCGGGCCAGCGAATGGCGGAAGCAGCGGAACCCAGACGCGGAACCAGAACAGCAAGCAGCAGAACCCAGACGCAGAACACAGGCAGCGGCGGAGACCCGAGGGGAGTGAAAGAATCCCCACCACCGTGGAGCACCCACAGACTGACGCAGAGGCGTGAGTAATACAGCGCGTCCCCAAACACATTGGGAAAGCGGAGCGAGTGCCAAGCAATACAACTTAACTCAGACCCCAACACCACGCCCAAGAAAGACTGGCGGGAGCAGGGGGGCAAGGAATTTAGAATCCTGTCCCTTCCCTCAACAGCCCCCTCCCCCAGGCCATTGACTGGAGATTGACAGGCAGGCTACCCATAAGACCCAGCACCCCACCAAGGGAGGCAAGGCTGTCCCAACTCCCACCCGCCCAACGGGCTCAACCCCCAGCCCTCTGACTGGAGACTGACGAGAGGGCGGACCCTAAGACTCAGCACCCCACAAGGGGAGGGGGAGCTGTCCCAGCTCCCACCCGCCCACCAGGCTCCTCTCCCAGGCCACTGGATCTGGAGAGTGGAGGGCGTTGGGACCCTCCCTTACAACAGTGGGTAGGGGGTGCGGGTAAATAGGAGCCTGCATCTGCCCCCCCTCAATTCTTGAGCGGGGCATCCTCCAGCTGGGAATCCTAAGCAAGACACCACAGAGGGCCCCCCCACAGTCACAGACTCTGACAAAGCAGTGGAAACACAGCAGGGATGTGAAGGGCCAACCAGCAGCCAAGCTCCCCTTCTGAGAACGAAAAAGGCGCAGCTCCGCCCTTGGAGCCCACGTCCCCAGGTGGGCCCCGCCCCTGGGAACAGAGGGGTCCCCTGCTGGTCCTGCTGAGAGCCCCTGAAACTCTCAATCCCCAGACCCTTGGCTTGGGACCGCGCCTGAAAGCAGCACAGGAAAACGTCCGCCAACCACGCTCAGACAGAAGCTTGCAGATCCATCCCATGGTCCACTGTGAGGCCACTGGTTGGCCTAAGAGCTAGTCGCGCAGCAACACATAAGTTATATTCTAATATTTTCCAAACTTTGTACTCAAATACGCTACCTACTTACTCCCTGACCTCTCACATTCTATTTTTCTATCTCTGGACCTCTGCTCCTCTTTCAACCATTATACTGCATGGATCTACACTTGATGGCTGTTGAGCAACACTGTATATCTAGGTGTTTAATTATTCTCTAGGCTCAAAGGGACTTAAAGACAATAGACATTGGATTGAGAGGCTTATTGTTTTGGATATAAATCGCTTATCAGTGAATAATTAGGCTAGTCAGTAAATGCACAAAAAGAAAGAGTGATAACACCAATCAAAACTTGTGAACATCAAGAGTCTGCCAGCTACAGAGGTCTAGGTTGGTTATATCTGAAAAACTATAATCATGTTTAGTATTAATCTTCCTCCCATTTTCAAATGGGCAGAACAAGAAACTCAAGAAAAATGTCAAATCAAGAAACAACAACCCCCACCCCCCGACCCAAAGTAAACAGCCAATGGAACAGTCACTGGCAAACCTAGAGGAGAGTCTTCCAAGCGCTGTACAAATGCAACTGATAAACATCATTAATGAAAAACGTGAAAATATAAAGAAAGAGATAAAGGAGGAAGCCATAGCTGAACAAGAGGAAACCATAAACAAGGTGATAAGTGAAAAAGAAGAAGCCATAATAAAGGTTTTTCAAAGAAAGATGGATGAATTCATAGAATCCACAAATAAAAAGGTGACCAAACTCCAGCAAATGTTCAAAGAAAATAAAGCTACTGAGCTAACCACTCAAATGGAAATCAAGGAGCTAAAGAAATCCATACATGATCTAAAAGGAGAGATGCAAGGCATCAAAAATGAGCAATTAGTAGCAAGGGAGATGAAAAATAAAGTAGATAGCTTTGATAGCAGGTTAGACAATGCAGAGGAGAGAATTTCGGGGGCTGAAGATAATTTAGTTATTATAGAGAAAGAACAGAAAATGAGTCAATCCAAATCTAGGAAAAATGAGAGAGCACTCCAGGAGGTCGAAGACACAATCAGGAAGCCTATTTTAAGGCTAATTGGCATTGAGGAGGGCGTAGAGAAAGAGGTCAATGGTATTGGAAATACACTTCAGGCAATCATCTCAGAGAACTTCCCAAATATCCAGAAGGGCGGACCCATCCAGATACAAGAAGCTTTTAGAACCCCAAACAGACCTGACCAGAAAAGAACATCCCACCGCCACATCGTAATCCGAACTGGATCAATAGAAACCAAACAAAGGATCCTAAAGACAGCCAGGGAAAAGGGGTCAGTAACCTATAAAGGAAAACCAATCAGAACAACCCCAGATTACTCAGCAGAGACCATGCAAGCAAGAAGTGACTGGAAGCATATATGTCACGCCTTTAAGTCAAATAACTACCAACCAAGAATACATTACCCAGCTAAGCTCTCATTCATAACTGAGGGAAAAATAAAAACATTCCATTCCAGGGAAAAGCTGCAACAATATGTCGCAGTAAAACCAACACTACAGAGAATTCTGAAAGAGGTTCTATACATAGAAAACCAAAATAAATGCAATATAGGGAATGAAATGGCACCTAAACAGCATACCATCTAAGGACTATAAGAACTGTCAAGACACAGGCCCAAATAGAAGCTTTTAAAAATGGTAGAACCTAATAAATATCTCTCAATCGTAACTCTCAATATCAATGGACTTAACTCTCCAATTAAACGGCATAGGCTGTCTAGTTGGATCAAAAAGCAAGAGCCATCGTTCTGCTGTCTTCAAGAGACACATCTTACCCAAAAAAACAAGCATCTTTTCAAAGGGAGAGGTTGGAATAAACTCTATCAAGATAACGGCCCCCATAAACAGGCTGGAGTTGCCATCCTCATATCAGATAAAATAGACTTCAAACCAAAATTAGTAAGAAAAGACAAAGAAGGTTACTACATACTACTAAAGGGATCTTTCCTCCTGGAAGACATAACGATCCTAAATATTTACACACCCAATCCCGGAGCTCCAAACTTCATCAAGCAAACGTTACTTACACTGAAACCATACATAGATCGAAATACAGAGATTGTCGGTGACTTTAACACACCACTCTCACCTATGGACAGATCAACAAGGCAAAAACTCAACAGAGAAACCTTAGAACTGAACAACTATATAGACCAACTAGATCTAACAGACATCTGCAGAATATTCCACCCAGCAACAACACAATATACATTTTTCTCAGCAGCACATGGAACATTTTCCAAAATAGATCACATCTTAGGCCATAAAACAAACCTGGACAGATTCAGAAACACTGAAATTATTCCATGCACACTCTCAGACCACAAAGGCATCAAACTGGAACTGAACACATATCTCCACCAACGAGAACCCTGTAACTCATGGAGACTGAACAACACAATGTTGAATCACCAATGGGTCATCGAAGAGATCAGAACAGAAATCCAACGGTTTATGAAATTTAACAGTAAGGAGCACACAAACTATCAACCCCTTTTGGACACAGCAAAGGCAGTACTCAGAGGAAAATTTATAGCGCTGAGTGCCTACAACAACAAGTTGGAAAAATTGCAAACCAACAAGTTAATGTCTCACCTTAAGCTCCTGGAAAAAGAGCCACAAACCAACCCTAATCCCGGTAGAAGAAAGCAAGTCATTAAAATCAAAGCAGAATTAAATGATTTGGAATAAAAAAGAACTATACAAAGAATCAACAAAACAAGGAGTTAGTTCTTTGAAAGAATTAACAAAATTGACAAGCCCTTAGCAAATCTTTCCAAAAAAGAAGAGAGCATATCGAAATAAACAAAATCGCAGATGAAAATGGTAATATCACGAGAGAAATTACCAAGATCCAGAATATCATGAGGGAATATTTCTCAAATCTTTATGCCAACAAATTTGAGAATCTAGATGAAATGGATGAATTCCTAGCCAATATTAACATACCCACACTGAACCAAGAAGAACTAAGACAACTCAACAGGCCTATTTCAAGCTCTGAAATAGAAATGGCAATTAGAGAACTTCCACCTAAGAAAAGCCTAGGGTCAGATGGATTCACAGCTGAATTCTACAAGGTCTTCAAAGCAGAGCTCACACCAATACTCCTCAAGCTCTTCAACGAAATTGAAAATGAAGGTTCCTTACCAAACTCATTCTATGAAGCCAGTATAACCCTCATCCCCAAACCAGACAGAGATTCATCAAAGAAAGAGAACTATAGACCTATTGCCTTGATGAACATCGATGCAAAACTTCTCAACAAAATACTGGCCAACTGTCTACAACAAGTCATCAAAAAAAATTATACACTATGATCAAACTGGATTCATCACAGGGAGGCAAAGCTGGTTCAACATACACAAATCAATTAATGTAATTCAACACATCAACAGGAGCAAGGACAAAAATCACATGATTGTTTCAATAGACGTGGAAAAGGCATTGGACAAGATCCAACCCCCCTTTATGTTAAAAGCTCTGGAGAAACTAGGAATCCATGGAACATTCCTCAACGTAATAAAGGCTGTGTATGAGAAACCTGCTGCTAGTATTACACTTAATGGTGAAAATCTAAAGCCATTCACTCTAAAATCAGAAACGAGACAAGGATGCCCACTCTCTCCACTCCTCTTTAACTTAGTACTAGAATTCCTAGCTAGTGCAATAAGGCAAGAAGCAAGCATAAAGGGGATCCAAGTAGGGAAAGAGGAAATAAAACTATCCCTCTTTGCAGATGACATGATTCGGTATTTAAAGAATCCTATAGACTCTACTCCCAAACCCCTTGAGCTGATTCAAAGCTTTGGAAGTGAAGCAGGCTATAAAATCAACCCTCAAAAATCAACTGCCTTCCTTTACGCCAACAGTGAGAGGAACGAGGCAATAATCAGGAAAGAAACTCCTTTCACAATAGCCTCAAAGAAAATAAAGTACCTAGGAATTAGCTTAACTAAGAATGTAAAGGACCTTTTTGACGAAAACTTTAAAACCCTAAAAAAGGAAATTAAAGCAGAACTAAGGAAATGGAAAAACCTCCCATGCTCCTGGATTGGAAGAATCAACATTGTGAAAATGACAATCTTGCCAAGAGCTATCTACAAATTCAATGCAATACCCACCAACTTCCCAATGTGATTCCTTAAAGAAATAGAAGAGGCAATCCAAAATTTCATAAGGAATAATAAAAGACCCCGTATAGCAAAAACACTCCTTAGCAGAAAGAACAGCGCTGGAGGAATTTCAATTCCAAACTTCAGACCCTATTACAGAGCAATAATTCTCAAAACAGCTTGGTACTGGCACAGGAACAGGCCTGAAGACCAATGGAATAGAACTGAGGACGAAGATATTAAACCACAGACCTATGGCCACCTAATCTTTGACAAGGGAGCCAAAAAAATAGAATGGAAGAAAGACAGCCTCTTCCACAAGTTGTGCTGGCAGAACTGGTTAAGCACCTGCAGAAAACTAAAGCTGGATCCTTCTTTGTCACCTTGCACTAGAATTAACTCCAAATGGATCAAAGACCTGGAGGTAAAAGCTGACACACGGAAAACTCTACAGGAAGGAATAGGAGATACACTAGGCCTCCTTGGCACAGGTCGAAACTTTCTTAAAGGACCAAGAATCACAACAAATCAGAGAAAGGCTGCATAAGTGGGACTGCATTAAACTGCGGAGCTTTTGTTCGGCAAAGGATATAGCTAGTAAACTAATCAGGAAGCTTACAGAGTGGGAGAAGATCTTCACCAACCAAACAACGGACAAACGCCTCATATCTAAAATATATCAACAACTCAGAAAATAGAATCACTCCAAAATTAACATCCAGAGTAACAACCATCCCATTAAAAAATAGGCCAAAGACTTAAAGAGAGTCTTCTCTGAAGAAGAAACAAAAATGGCCTATAGACACATGAAGAAATGCTCAACATCTCTGGTCATAAAAGAAATGCAAATCAAAACAACTCTAAGATTCCACCTCACTCCAGTTAGAATGGCCAGGATCAGGAAAATGAATAATACCAGATGCTGGAAGGGATGTGGCCAGGAGAGATCACTACTACACTGTTGGTGGGAGTGCAAACTCATTCAACCACAAGTGGAAAGCAGTGTGGCAGTGCCTCAAAAGGCTAAATATAGAACTCCCCTATGACCCAGCAATTCCACTACTTGGCATTTACCCAACCATCCAGAAAAAAGGACATACTAAACCCACTAGCACAACAATGTTCATTGCAGCACTATTCACCATAGCAAAGATATGGAATCAACCCACATGTCCCTCAGTTGATGAGTGGATCAACACGTTGTGGTATTTGTACACAATGGAATTCTATGCTGCTGTCAGAAAGAATGACATCGCCCCATTTGTTAGGAAATGGAAAGACTTAGAAAAAATCATATTAAGTGAAGTAAGCCAGCCTCAAAGGAACTTAGGCTCAGTGGTTTCCCTCATTCGTCATAATCAGTAGAAACCTTGGGCTCTACTAGCAGAGATTTGCAATAGAGCAAAAGGCCCTATGTAAGGCCATATAAAGTGAAGCTAATTGAAAGGACCTCCAGGATATTGAAACAAAAGCCATATAATGAATGATTGCTGTCCTTAATGTACTATGTTGTCTCTCATCTCCTTTGCTGTCCCTTGGTTATCCCATATTGGGATATCTCACTTTGTTATCTGATATATTGAATTTATTTGTATTTGGATATTTGAAATTTGATAGGGAAGGGGGGAAAACAAATACGGGTGGGGGAGGGGGGAGGGAAATGGGTACCAAGACATGTGAAAGGGTATCAATGTATGTGAGTTAATGCACCTTCTATCTGGCATATATCATGTAACCCTTTTACTAATTACAATAAAAAAATTAAAAGAAAAGAAAGAGTCTCAGATCCTTTTGTGTGTGGACTGGCTTTGACCCTTGACCCTCAGATTTCTGCCTCTTGAGTAGTTAGTATTACAGGCCTGAGCAACCTCTCCTGACTTCCATCATCACTTTTGAGATTAAATAAATTCTTCTCTGCTGTTGTAGGTAGGTTTATGCTTTGTTGTGTCTACATTGTTAAATACCATTTTGTGACCTTTTTTTCCCCCACAGGTCAGTCCTCCAATAATCATGATGGCTATTATCTGATTATTTCCAAAGGGTACTGATGACCTGCGGAGGCTGAGAATTTGATTTCCTAAGCTATACTAAGACTAACCATGCCATGGCAAATAATCCCTACATTACTGGGTTTACAGGCGAGGTAAGACTGGGTGAAACTTGGCAAATTCGCAGTCACTTGCTTTTTCATGAAATGAAAAATGCAGTGTTATATTTAAAATAACTGCTGCAGACCTATTTTATTGAGCTGTACAATTTCCATTCAGATGTGTTTTTCTAATACATGTCCCTCCGAAAAGAATTGATGTGAGTAGCAATTTCTAAAGGAAGATGCATTTTCCTATATACGGTACCTTTTTTGTTTTTATCTTGTTTTTGTTATCAATTTGTTTCTTTCCATTTAAAAGAATAGACATCACATTTACTGATCAAATGTGAGATTTTTTTTAGAACTTGAAACATCAACAAATTTCTAAGTAAGTACTTAATATTCTTTAAGTTGAATGTATACATTTACTAGTAAAAGCAGGCTTTTACCAGACAAGCAAATGATTCTTAATTTTTTTGTGTGCTAGTTCTAGTGGTTGGATACAGTACCTTGTGCTCTCTCTCAGCTTGCTCACTCAGATCTGATGGTGTGCCACACTTCAATCCAGGCCTTTGCTGGTTAACTGAAAGCAGAGTCTCATGGACTTTTCTTCCCTCCCTGATTGGCTTTAAATCATGGTTCTGTGCTTTCAGTCTCCAGAGTCACATAGGATAACATGCAGGAAGCACCTGGAACCCTGCTTGATTCTTATCTTTCTTACTTAAATGCTGGAAGTCTTCTGTAGTTATATGTGTGTGTGTGTGTGTGTGTATATATATATATATATATACATGTATCTATTTCTACTTTGTTTTCTGAAATTATGATTATAGATGAGGGCTTGCTCTGTGACATATAAAGAAGTCTCAATATGATGATACTCTGTAGGTTTTTTTTTCATTAAAAAAGGCTCTGTATTACAAGAAGAAGGGAAAGAGGGTAGGAGTCAACAGCTGAGATCTTGACACCACCGCTCAGAGGAAGAGAAAACAGTGAAGCTGCTAGCTAGTTGGACAGCATACCAGCATGTCTTTCTCAGTGATGTCTCTTGATAGATAGGTAGTTAGACCTTTTCCTTGAGGTGAATATACATTCTGCAAAGGTGACTTAGAGTTTGTGACATCTTTAACCACAGGCACTGATTGGCTGTGTACATTTGTGTCCATGCTTAACACACATTGGGCGCCATTGGTCTTGAATGGGCAGCCTCACCAAATTGAGCAAAAGTATACAGGAGGTAATGAGCAGTTTTGCACAAGCCAGAATATTAAGTAATAGCAAACAAAATAATTGCTGGTTAAATATCTTCTCAAACATCAATGAGGTATTTGTTATTTCATTACATATTGTTTATTAGGTGTTTTTTTAATAAAAGTAGTTTTGCATTGGAGCTTTAAGAACTTATGTGTATTGGAAACTATGGTAACTAAGAAAAGAGAGTGCTGTCTTTTCCCTCACTCCCTCCCTCACTCCCTCCCTCCTGCCCTCCTTTCTTTCCTTCCTTCCTTCCTTCCTTCCTTCCTTCCTTCCTTCCTTCTGTTCTCTTCCCCCACCTTGAAGTTTTTACAAGGTTTTATTTTCATATAACAGGGTTAAAGTATAAGAAATGACAAAAAAGAAAACCAGAAATGAAAGCTAAAGATTCCTTTCTTTTGACTCACATAGTTTTGGTGACTGTGCAGTTCCACTTGTTAAATGATTGTTGTTTTATTGATGAAGTTAGTAATACAAACCAAACATAGCAAGGCAGTTGCAGATAAATGGTTAAGACTTTGTATGTCTCTAACCACCAATGAGAATTTGAAGTATACTAGAAGTCAAGAAGAGAATATTTCTCTTTCAAAAATCATGAAGGCAGAGTACATTTGTTCACCCCTAGCTACTTGGGTGGTTAGGTATAGAACGCTCTCAGTTCAAGGCCAATACGATCAAAGGTTAACAAGACCCTCGTCAACCAATAGAAAACTAGATATGGTAGTTTCACCTATCAGCCCACAGGAAATGTAGTCAGGAGGGTCTCCATCCAGGCCTACTGGGCAAAACAAAGTCCCTATTGGGAAAATAACAAGAGACCTAGGGCTGGTGTGTGTTGGGGCATGTGTGATTCAAATGGTAGAACACCTGTCCCACAGGGAAATATCCTGGGTTCAAACCCCACACTCACAAGGAACAGATGGAGAAATCTGAATAATGTCACACCTGTCCCACAGGGAAATATCCTGGGTTCAAACCCCACACTCACAAGGAACAGATGGAGAAATCTGAATAATGTCTGTCAGAACATAGTTTATTTTCTTGATGTCACACACAACTTTTGTAATATTCATGAACAAGGACTTTTTTTGTCCTCGATTGTCCTTTTGTAGACATATTCTCCTCTTTATCACACTAATTTAACCACTATGCTTTGTAGATTCGATTGCTAGTTTTTGGTTGCTCTTTAAAATATTTTTTCTAGCAGTGTAAACATTTTTTCATAGTCTTCCAGGGATGCTTTACGATCCCTTTTGTGTTGAGGTATTTAAGATGGCACAGGCTTTGTTGTTCTAAGTTTTCTTCCTTCTGCCTAGATTTATGTCCTCTGCCAAATGGCATATCTCCAGTTGCTCTAAAGCATTGTTAACGATGCACACTTTTGGACAAGAGGGTCACATTCGTAGGTATGACTTCTAAAATTAATATTGTAAATTGACACCTTGATGGTACTGAAAAATGGAGACCAGGTTAAAAACCACAAGGATGCGATCTGATTTTTCAGCTGCTGTAATTTTGTAAGGTGAAAATTACAAGTTATTTATAATGTCATGTGATGCAGATGTATTGACATATATTAATATTAAAATGTCTTTGTGAAATGTTAGGGTGGAGAAAGGAGTCTCTTGGTTCACATGGAGAAAGGCATAAGACACATTAGCAGCACAAAATAAAATGAAGCCACTCACTTTCAGGAGCAATTACTTTTGTTCTATTTTTGCCACTATTTCTAAAATTGTCTTAATAAAATAACATGTACTATAATAGAACCTAACACCACTCTTTGTAAGTTAAGGAATTATTTAGCAAATGTGGCCTTTTTGTTTCTAATTAGAAAAGGATTGATAACTGATGATAAGAGGTGACTTTATGTGAGAATTTATAGCTAGAATATTCTTAAATTTTTCCAGTGGCAAGGAGATAAAGAGATGTGACAATATAACCTAGTTACTGTGTGGAACATTTCTGTGTTAAAGAAAGGGTTCTATTAAGAAGCATGAAAATTGTTTATGAGATGCATTCAGTGTAAGCATCTAATAGAAGTGGAAATCCATTTTATGTTCAGCTATTTGCAATCCAGGAAAGCCAAAACTTAGGTGTGAACTTGAGAGTATGGACAAACTCCAATAATACGCATGGCTGTATTTTCCATACAACTGTATTTTCCATACAGCTTATTTCCTGAACAGTTGGAAAACAGAAGTGTGTTTCAAAGTGGGGCCTTGGGAAGGTAATTACAAGATTTAAGATCATCAGGGTAGAATTACCCTGATTGAATTCCAGGTAGCTTTTTAAGGGGTAGGGGAGGGAAGAAAAGAGAAGACAAAAGCATTTCCACAGGATTTCTTGCCACACCTCAGAACTGGGCCAGCAAGAAAGCTATGGCTGAATTTAGCACCTCTCCCTTGTGATGAGGCTGAGACTCAAAGAACTAGTTTCAGTAGACAGGATAAACTGAATATAATATATGCACACATGAAATACCACCGGGTAACACTTGGCACAGTGCAGCCACACTTAAAGTGAAATAGAAGGATGATAGGAAGGTCTAGGAGGGAGCACCTGCAGGATAAGCCATGCATGAAAATAGAAGAGAGAAACCTACTGAAGGTGTTTTAAAAGGGAGGAGGAAGAGTGACGGAGAGAATGAATCTAGTCAGGGTACTATATGTGTATATATAATATACACACATATATGTTTGTATGGACATGTTACAGTGAAAACTCTGTAAACAACTAATATATGCAATATCTTTAAAAAATAATGAACTCTTTTTAATGAAAAACTGAACATAAACAGGAAATATTCATATGGAGGTGTGAAATCTTTGCTCTATTCTAAGGGCATTTTTCTTTTTAGTAGATGTGGAGATAGCTAAGGCAAATATCCTAAAAATAAAGCACTACTTTTAAATGTCACAGATACTCAAGCTAGCTATCTGATTTGACACATAGATCTAGTTTAAAAAAATTTTTAGGTGAAATTCTTTATCCCCTACTTACAAAGTGAGAGTCCAAATAATAGATCAATTTTATAAATCTTTAAAAAATTACCAGTATTCTGATCGCAAAATACCTGTGTCATCTGACATGTAGAATACATACAACACATGTTGGCTCTTATTTGAAGTCTTGTTTCTAATTTCCTGTACTCAAGGTCCTAAATACATTCCAGGGATGAGAGCAGGAGATGCCATATGTGCATTTATTGATTTTTAATCAGTTATCTTTTACTTGTTGATCTAGTTCCCATTCTGTGCTAGCCTTTGGCAATACAGGACTAATATAAGGTTTTTACTCCTTTATTGGTTGGAGTGCCCCAAGGCCTAGCTGGAGAAGAGAAACGCTGAATTTAGTAGGACAATCCCTATCTTAACAGGAAACCTGCAGTACAGTCAATATTCAATAAATATTCACCAAATCAACATATAATAAAGAATGCAATGGCCAAGAAAGGTACAGATAAATCACGAGTGATCAAAATAGTGAAGCATGTTAGTGTTGAGTTATAAAGCAGTAAGAATTTGTAGTTTAAGGTCTGGTATTTACACTGGGTACATTGTGATATAAAGAACATGTTAAGATTTTGGGGGGAACCAGTAAGGGGGGACTAGAATCCTTCTAGTAATTGGAAATGGTGTGACAGTGAGATGGACACAAATCTCTGTCCTTAAGGAGCTTGAGAGACAAATACGCAAAGAAAGATTAGAAAGTGCTGGGTCTGTGTGACGATTGTCATGTCTGTTGCTGTTGGTCTCCACGTCTCAGCATGCCGACCACACTGCAGAAGTGCAACACATTTTAGTGTAGATATTGTAAATTAGTACTTCACTTAAAGGAACAAAAGGCCCCAGGGAGAAATGCCTGAGACTGTGTACCAGAGTCAGAAGAAGAATTCATAATGCAGACATGTTTCACTCGCATGTGGCGAGCCAGCAGTGACTCATTGGAGGAATGCAGGGGGTCAGAAGTTTGAGTAGGGCCGGGTTAGCTCTATCTTGGTTTCAGCTTTGTCCTGAAGTGGTTTGTTGAGAATTCAAGGCTACGACAACATTTTCCAACCTCAAAATATCTTAATGAAGATATATTTCCACTTTTGTTCATTCTTCTCAGAACCCTATTCTTCTAAAATTATAACGACATGAACAGATAAATGCTCATCTTTTTTACTGCTAATATCAAAGCCCAGGATTTTGAGTAGCACGGCTTGCCAGTTTTGTTTTCTGCAGACATAGTCTGCAGACAGCAGACACACTCTCCCTGCTTAATTATAATTGAAATTGTAAATTGTCATTTCACCACCAGGAACGGGAGTTTAATCTTACACTTTATTAGGAATTAAGGCCCCCATAGGCTCCAGGATGAGTTTAATAGAGGGCTATGGAATCAGTTATTGAGCCTCCAAAGAACTCTGGTTGATCATCTTTCCTCGGCCTGAGCCTTCGGGGAATATACGATTTATGGCAAGGGACACTCCTGTCTCCAGAGCTGATCCCATGCTCACATAGACCACCTCACATGTTTCTTAAGGATATTTGATCCACCATTATCATCTCTGACTTTGTGTCTTTGAGTGTCATGATTTTGACATATTTTATCTATTACTTTCTTTATATATTTTTAATTAATATGGATGATATCTACAAAAAAAACCCTTGAGAACTAAGCAGTACTTGCATTGTAGTTACAAGAAGCTCTCTCCTGAGAACTTTCAAAAGGAATACCTTCTTATTAATAGTTTATAATTGTAGCAATGTGCATACGCAAGTTTGTATAATATTAGGTGTTCACAATATAATTTTTTCTCTGTGGACAATATTAGGATTAAGATTGTGGCCTAGGGTCATAATGATGATCATGATGATCTTGTCTACAAATCTTCCACTGAACCTTAAAATTGCTCACAAGCCTGATGGAAGCTCACCCAATGTACTTCTCTGCAATGTATACAATTTCTATTCGTAATTACATAGGTAAAGCTACTTTTGTGCTTCTTTTATTATCTTCTGTGGGTAGCCTTTTAACTTTTCCTTTCTTTAAAAGCCCTTCATGTGTCCAGAAGTCTTAGGCTACTAATTGCAGTGAGGGAGGACAAAACAGGTTCTGCTTTGTCTTTACCTCCCCAGAAGCAGCTTAGCATCCTGTTCTCTGAAACTCGATAGCAGTTGGTTGCTGGTGACCTATTAGATAAGTTAATTTCCAGTGAAAGAAGTAAAGCACCAGTGTCATCCCCAATCATGAAAGGCCCATAAAGGGTGAAAGCAGGCAGAATATCTGAAGAAGGGGATATCTTATCTGAGGTTTTCCTTTTTTTAGGGGTTCTTTGGTATTTTATTTTATTTATTTTTTCCTATATTTTTATTGTAATTAATAAAAGGGTTACATGATATTTGCCAGATAGATGGTACATAAATTCCCATACATTGATACCTTTCACATGTCTTGGTCCCCATTTCCCTATGCAATTTGAAATAACCAAATACAAATATATCTGATATATCAGGTAACAAAGTGAGATACTGTAACAATATGAGATAACTAAGGGACAGCAAAAGAGATGAGAGATAACATAGTACCTTAAGAACAACAATCATTCATTATATGGCTTATGTTTCTATATCCTAGAAATCCTTTCATTTAGTGTCCTACTATAGGGCCTATTGTATCAAGGTTTTGCTCTACTGCAAATCTCTACTAGGAGAGCCCAAGGTTTCTACTGATTATGACAAGTGAGGGAAACCATTGAGCCTAAGTTCCTTTGAGTCTGGCTTACTTCACTTAATATGATAGCCTCTTCAACAACTGGTGCTGGCAGAACTTGTTAAGCACATGCAGAAAACTAAAGTTGGATCCTTCTTTGTCACCTTGCACTAGAATTAACTCCAAATGGATCAAAGACCTGGAGGTAAAAGCCAACACTCTGAAAACTTTACAAGAAGGAATAGGAGATACACTAGGCCTCCTTGGCACAGGTCGAAACTTTCTTAATAAGGACCAAGAATCAAAACAAATTAGAGAAAGGCTGGATAAGTGGGACTGCATTAAACTGCAGAGCTTTTGTATGGCAAAGGACATAGCTAGCAAAGTAAATAGGAAGCCTACAGAGTGGGAGAAGATCTTCACCAACCATACAACAGACAAAGGCCTCATATCTAAAATATATCAACAGCTCAAAAAATTGAATCAATCTAAAACTAATCTCCAAAGTAACAACCATCCCATTAAAAAATGAGCCAAAGACTTAAAGAGAGTTTTCTCTGAAGAAGAAATCAAATGGCCTATAGACACATGAAGAAATGCTCAACATCTCTGGTCATAAAAGAAATGCAAATCAAAACAACACTAAGATTTCACCTCACTCCAGTTAGAATGGCCAGGATTAAGAAAACTAATAACAACAGATGCTGGAGGGGGTGTGGCCAGGAGGGATCACCACTACACTGTTGGTGGGAACTCCTTCAACCACTATGGAAAGCAGTATGGCAGTTCCTCAAAAGACTAAACATAGAGCTCCCCTATGACCCAGCAATTCCACTACTTGGCATTTACCCAATCATTCAGAAACAAGGACATACTAAATCCACCAACACAACAATGTTCATTGCAGCACTATTTACCATAGCACAGATATGGAACCAACCTAGATGTCCCTCAGTTGATGAGTGGATCAACAAGATGTGGTATTTGTACACAATGGAATTCTATGCTCCTGTCGGAAAGAATGACATTGCCCCATTTGTTAGGAAATGGAAAGACTTAGAAAAGATCATATTAAGTGAGGTTTTCATTTTTAATCAAAATTTTAATCAAATCGTTTGAAGTTTTCCTTTTTAATCAATGGACAGTTATAATGGCCATCGTGGAGAATATGAACAACAACGAATGCTCACAAGGATGTGCGGGGGGAGGAGACCAATCACACACTGTTTGGGGGATGCCGATTGGCACAACTACTGCGGAAGACAGTATGGGGACGCTTACCTTCTCGTCCCCTCCTGTACCGTCCCCTCCCCTCTTCTGCTGCTTGAGCTCTACGCTTGTTTTACTGTGTACTTCTTAGTTGTAATAAACAGGATAGTAACATATTTCATTAGCTGTGATAAATACAAGAGTAGCATGGACCCTTAGCTGTGTTAAACGTGACTGTCTCATAGTCTCTTATCTCTGTTAATACCAGTGTATCATGTTCCCCTACCTATGATAATCGTCAGTGTTGTATGTTCACTTAGCCATCCTAAATATTTAGCTGTGGCTGAAACAGCTTTCAGTGAAGCCTGTAAGCCCTTTTTCCTAATGAATTGATTTTCCTGATAATAACTTGAGCTTAATGGTGATCTTAAGCACTCTCAAAACTTGCAAATCATTTCAGAAGCAGTCTTTTTTATATAGCTCATCAGCTCATCAGTGTCTTCTCATCAGCCATCTTGTCTGAGAACCCATTCTCTAAACCTCACACAAACACAAATATATTTGTTCTGTCTGAGATCAGGTAATGCTGGTTTCTGTAATATATAAAACATAAGAGGTACAGTGGCTCAACCATGGCTAACCATCCTTTTCCATACACTTTAATATTTTATCTTCACTAATTTTCTCAGTTCCCTTAGGTTATCAGTAGGTAATAAGATAAATTAGTTAATGATCATGTGTTAATTGATGATTATGTCTTAATCTTACATTTCATGTTGGTGAGTATATAATGTCTTAATCCTTGCAGAGATGGATATTCCTAGAAAATGAAGTACCAGCAGGGAGGACACAAAATCCTCAGCATCTTACTGCCCCACTGTCTGAATGATAGCCCCAAGGTCATTTCAGCCACTAGGTGTCTGGTCACTCTGGGTGGTTGCTGGGGCAAACTCCTCACTCTCTCAGAACAAAGTCTTTAATATGCAGAAATATTAGTAACTATAACACAGTGAGTGCCTGATATTGGGAAAAGCTGTGTTTGGAGACATCTGATCCCAGTATCTAGTGGTACTCTATTCTAGTGCTGTAATCCCAGCCAAGCTGGTTTGGCTCAAGAACAGATGTGCTTATTACACTAATGCTACTTCCAATTCTATTAAGTGTTCTGCTGGAACTCATTCCATGCTGGAGTAGTTCTGTATTTTTGCAGGGAGTGTGTATGCCACAGTATTAAGCTACCTTCTCAACTCCCATTTTTTCCCATACATATTGTCGATCCTTTCAGTTCCCCTATCTAAGTGCCACCTGTTTTCCTGCAAATTAAATGGGATATGTACTAACTGCATTGCTCTGTTCAGCAATATCTTGAAAAACAATTATAAAAGAATGACTCATCCCACACTCTGTATCTGGGTTCACACTTTTGTTTCCCTTTAAAAATCTAGAGAAAGTTTCCCATTCTACTGAGAAAAGTTGGCGATGGAAACATTGCTTCCACTTTCTGGCCTTTAGAAGACACATGAAGTCCTCAAGCAACAGCAAGAAAATTCCAAATGCAGTATAAAATAACCACACAATTCCCTTGAGAGAAAAGGGAATATTATTATGCCTAGTCTATCATAATTATCATCACCAAATATTATTTGTTAAGTTTTCAGGGGCACAAGGCAGTGGGGTGGTTAAATTGGAAACGTTTCTTCCTCCCCAGAGCTTGTAGTTTAAATACAAACAAAGCCTCAAAGACAGACATATACAAGGTCAGGCTGAGACCAATGCTGGTATATTAACATACTCATTAAAATGGAATAGAGCTCATTAGGAATCAATAAGAACTGCAGGCAGCTAGATGTAATATAGAAATGTGCTATCCTAGAAGTCAGGAGACTTTCCAGCATGCTGAGGGATGGCTGTGGGCAAATCACCTATCTCATCACTCCTAAGGTTAAAATGATGGGCAGATGTGCAGAAGGCAGGAAAAGTGAACCAGAGGGTTTAGAGTCAGAAAGCTACACTGACCCTGTAAAAAGAGGATGTGATTCAAGCTTTCTGGATCAGTTTGTAAAGTTAAAGAAAATGTAAAATAAAAGGCTTGAAAACACCTTTAAGAATTGAGGAACAAATGCTCTTTAGCATAAGTGACTTGTTGCCATTCTGAATTTCTCTCTGCATTGCGAGGGTTCATCTCTTAGTGAAGTCATGTGAAAAACCAAAACACCACCAGGCCCTTATGCCAGTGTATTTTCTCTCCTACCATACTGTATTCTCAAAGTATCAGAAAAAAAAAAACCAAAACATGAATCAGTCTTGAAACTTCGCTCAGTCAGCACTAACTGCAGTAATTGCCCACTACATTCATCAACACATAGTAATGTTTCTCCTTCCCCAACTCCTTTAATGAACAATAATACAACAGATAGTACAACTATGAGCAAATATTGGGTGGGTGATTCCTTCAATTCTTGAGCAAGTTAGAATGTCTCTACAGTAGAAATTTGTGTTTACTTCATGTGAATCCTGATTCTAGGGTGGCCATGAAGCTTCACCCTTTCCTCACCTCTGATGCCTGCCTTGTCCAAAACTGCCTGTGGAGATGTGGATTTTTGGGATAATTTTTTCTTTTTTTCTTTTTTGTCCATTGTGGGACTTGAACTCTGGGCTTAGGTGCTGTCCCTGAGCTCTTCAGCTCAAGGATACCTACCATTCTACCCCTTGAGCCACAGTCCCACTTCCCTTGTTCCAGTTGTTAATTGGATATAAGACTCTCATGTTCTTCAGGGCCCTAACTTACCTTGAACCTTGATCCTCAGATTGCATACTCCTGAGTACCTAGGATCACAGGCGTGAGCCACTGAGCCTGGCTAAATTTTAGGTAATATTCAGAAACACCAGCTGTACAAGCATTAGATCTGGATTCTGTTTAGTTTATTTTCATCTCTTAGGATGTTGTGAAGATTGTCCAGTCCTTCATTGTCAGCTTTTCATGAGAAGCCTGCTTTCTCCTGTTTGTCAATATGATAAGGCAATATGGCATATGAAACTTTAATCATAATTATTGGAAGACATTTATGATTATCTCTTTAATATATAATCTCATATTTACACTCTGTTTCCCAGTCACAGCAGAACATTTGTCCTACTTCTGTAATTTGATTGATACTTTTGTGAATTCCATTAATTTGTATAATTAACATGTAATAATTATAGTAAAAGCAAAAATCTTTATTCTTTTCTTAACTAAAATTGTTATGTAGTATATAGTAACATATATTCAAATAAAAGTGTATGTTATAATTACTAGGTTGTGTTCTAGAATCCAGCAGTTCTCTATATAATTTCTAACTCATTACTGTCTTGACATGTAAACTTGGTGAAATTATTTTAAACTTTGTAGGCCTCATTTTATTAAGGCCTTCATATCAAATAAATGATCTACATGCAAAGCACTCAATATATTCTGGTTCCTGGCAATCAAACTCTGCATAGCAGCTATTGTTAATTATTATTTCCTTGGAATCATAACTGGCTTATCCTGTCTTATTTCTGTCATAACTAAGGAGATCAAAAAGTCTCAACTTTTTGTTGTCTTCATTATTAGTGGTATTTTTCTTCTTTATTCACCTCCCTCAATTTATGCTACTGAAGATACATAAATACTTAGGAGTGTATTTACCTTGCCTTCTATTTTCAATCTCTCTTTTTCTGAGCCTTGCTATCCCTGGAAGGACTACCCCTAAGGAGTTGGTCACTTCACTCAAATGCAGACCAAGGCTTAGTTCTCACACACTGTTGCTATATATCAGCCGTATTCATGCTATGGCCAGGTACAGGAAAGTAAGGAACCCTTCTGGTGCTTCTCAACTGACTACTTCAAGCCCCTCCGCCTTTAGCCTGCTTCCCTTGCATCCTCAGGGAAACCACCTTCCACACTCACACGTATATTCTCCAGTGTCCCATCTCTACCCATTTCTTAAAGGATTATTAATGATTTTTTATTTTGTTGGCAATCTTCAGTTTAAAATCTGAATCTTAAATCTAAACGAATATATACTCTTGAATTGCACAAGTCTATCTTAGTCCCTGATAAAAGTGTGCTTGATTGCTTATACACAGATAGGCATCCTAATTAGATACAATGTAGGAGGAAGGGATAATTCTCCTTGGACCTTTCAGTGTTTCCATCTAGGCTTCAGAATTAAACTGATATAAAACTGCATCAATACTTCCACAAAAGAAAGAAATGAGTAATAAATCTGTGAAGAAATGACAAGACCAAGGGGTTTGGGCTAGGAGCAGTGCATTATAGGAACTCCATTAAAGGTCACAAAGGGAATGAGTAGTCTCTGAAAGGGAAGAAGGCCATTTGTTTATTCAGACCACTTTCAGCACCCTTTCCAGTGGCTGGTGATCTGGGCATTCTCTTCTCCCTGAAAAGGTAAGTTCCTTTCTCATGGGAAATCATAGGTGATAAAAAGGCCCTTCGTACACTTGTTATCTTACAAGTGATTTTGTCTAAATATAAATAATATGCAGAGTGTATTTGATGGTGGCATGTCCTGAACCTCTTAAAACACAATGGAGAAAACAGTTCCCAGAGCAAATGGACCATATTAGAACTCTGAAACACTTTTAGTGGCAAGCTTCCTAGAGGATCCTTTCTTCATAAGATGTGATTTAATTTTTTCTCTTACACCTTTCTTTGGCAAGAAAAAAAATTCAGAGCTGTCCCTTGGTCATCTCATATTGTTACAGTATCTCACTTTGTTATCTAATATATTGAATTTAGTTGTACTTGCTTATTTGAAATTTGATAGAAAGGGGGAAAACCAAGATGGGTGGGGGGATGGGGGGTAGGGTAATGGGTACCAAGACATGTGAAAGGGTATCAATGTATGTGATTTAATGCACCTTCTATCTGGCAAATATCATGTAACCATTTTACGAATTACAATAAAAAATTTAAAAAAAAATTCAGAGGTATCTTTTTTCAAGGAATATCAAGAATTTAGGGAAAGGGTCACTTTTGCCTTCGGGAAGCAGTAGGCACTATGAAATTTCCATAGTCAGTAGTTTGGTAGGTACAACAGACCTTTGGAAACATTGGAGGTTAAATCCAATATATCTTTCTGCTTTATATAGAATCTTCTCTGACAAGGTGGGAAATACTAATGAATAAACTTATTTTTCCAGGCTAAACAGAAACAGAATCTGTTTCTACTATAGAGCACTTTTTTTGCAAGCTCTACTGAAGAAATAATTTGTTGAACAAATGAATCTATATCTGAATTCAGTTCTTTATAAAATCACATAGATAATATTTGAACCATTAACCCTTCCTTCCTAAGAAATGTTTCTGCTAAAGGAATACATTTTTTAAAATTTTTATTGTAATTAGTAAAAGTGTTACATGATATTTGCCAGATAGAAGGTGCATTAATTCACATACATTGATACGCTTTCACATGTCTTGGTACCCATTACCCTACGCCCCGTCCCCCACCCGTCTTGGTTTTTCCCCCTTCCCTATCAAATTTCAAATAACCAAGTACAACTAAATTCAATATATCAGATAACAAAGTGAGATACTGTAACAATATGAGATAACCAAGGGACAGCAAAGGAGATGAGAGACAACATACTACATTAAGGACAACAATCATTCGTTATATGGCTTTGTTTCAATATCCTGGAGGTCCTTTCAATTAGCTTCATACTATATAGCCTTATTTATCAAGATTTTGCTCTATTGCAAATCTCTGCTAGTAGAGCCCAAGGTTTCTACTGATTATGACGAATGAGGGGAACCACTGCGCCTAAGTTCCTTTGAGTCTGGCTTACTTCACTTAATATGATTTTTTCTAAGTCTTTCCATTTCCTAACAAATGGCGCGATGTCATTCTTTCTGACAGCAGCATAGAATTCCATTGTGTACAAATACCACAACTTGTTGATCCACTCATCCACTGAGGGACATCTAGGTTGTTTCCATATCTTTGCTATGGTGAATAGTGCTGCAATGAACATTGTTGTGCTAGTGGATTTAGTATGCCCTTGTTTCTGGATGGTTGGGTAAATGCCAAGTAGTGGAATTGCTGGGTCACAGGGGAGTTCTATGTTTAGCCTTTTAAGGCACTGCCACACTGCTTTCCATAGTGGTTGAACGAGTTTGCACTCCCACCAACAGTATAGGAGTGATCCCTCCTGGCCACATCCCCTCCAGCATCTGTTATTATTCGTTTTCCTGATCCTGGCCATTCTAACTGGTGTGAGGTGGAATCTTAGAGTTGTTTTTATTTGCATTTCTTTTATGACCAGAGATGTTGAGCATTTCTTCATGTGTCTATAGGCCATTTTTGTTTCTTCTTCAGAGAAGACTCTCTTTAAGTCTTTGGCCCATTTTTAATGGGATGGTTGTTACTTTGGAGGTTAGTTTTGGAGTGTTTCATTTTTTTGAGTTGTTGATATATTTTAGATATGAGGCCTTTGTCCGTTGTTTGGTTGCTGAAGATCTTCGCCCACTCTGTAGGCTTCCTTATTAGTTTACTAGCTATGTCCTTTGCCATACAAAAGCTCTGCAGTTTAATGCAGTCCCACTTATCCAGCCTTTCTCTGATTTGTTGTGATTCTTGGTCCTTATTAAGAAAGCTTCAACCTGTGCCAGGGAGGCCTAGTGTATCTCCTATTCCTTCCTGTAGAGTTTTCTGTGTGTCAGCTTTTACCTCCAGGTCTTTGATCCATTTGGATTTAATTCTAGTGCAAGGTGACAAAGAAGGATCCAACTTTAGTTTTCTGCAGGTGCTTAACATGTTCTGCCAGCACAACTTGTTGAAGAGGCTGTCTTTCTTCCATTCTATTTCTTTGGTTCCCTTGTCAAAGATTAGGTGGCCATAGGTCTGTGGTTTAATATCTGGGTCCTCAGTTCTATTCCATTGGTCTTCAGGCCTGGTCTTGTGCCAGTATCAAGCTGTTTTGAGAATTATAGCTCTGTAATTGAGTCTAAAGTTTGGAATTGAAATTCCTCCGGCGCTGTTCTTTCTGCTAAGAAGTGTTTTTGCTATACGGGGTCTTTTATTATTCCATATGAAATTTTGAATTGCCTCTTCTATTTCTTTAAAGAATGCCATTGGGATATTGATGAGTATTGCATTGAATTTGTAGATAGCCCTTGGCAAGATTGTCATTTTCACAATATTGATTCTTCCAATCCAGGAGCATGGGAGGTTTTTCCAATTTTTTTTGTTCTGCTTTAATTTCCTTTTTTAGGGTTTTAAAGTTTTCATCAAAAAGGTCCTTTACAGATATGTAAGGAAGATGGCGCCCAGACAATAGGGACGCTGACTACCTTTCTCTGACAAAAAGAGAGAACCAGGGAGTCCCACGAGCCAACTTTCTAAAGAAATCCACAACAACAAACTCAAAAAGCAACGGAGAAGGACTCAAACCGGAAAAGAAATTCAGATAAAGCTCACATCCAACTTTCTCAAAGAATTCGGAACACGAGGACCCCTCCCCCACCTCTCGCCCAAAGCCGCTGAAAGCCGCGCTGGACCAAGCCACGAAAAGCGGCTTGAGCGGGCACCAGCTCGGCAAGGGGAAAGCGGGGGCGGGCACCCGCTCTAACCCACGAAAAGCGGCGGCAGTGGAGGGCACCAGGCAGGGAGCCCAATGGCTGCAGAAACCAGCACAGAACCGGGCCAGTGAACGGCGGAAGCAGCCAAACCCAGACGCGGAACCAGAATAGCAAGCAGCAGAACCCAGACGCAGAACACAGGCGGTGGCAGAGACCCGAGGGGATTGAAAGACTCCCCACCACTGTGGAGCGCCCGCAGATGGACGCAGAGGCATGAGTAATACAGCGCATCCCCAAACACATCGGGAAAGTGGAGCGGATGCCAAGCAATAGAACTTAACTCAGACCCCAACACCCCGCCCGAGAAAGACTGGGGGGAGTAGGGGGGTAAGGAATTTAGAATCCTGTCCCTCCCCTCAACAGCCCCCTCCCTCAGGCCATTGACTGGAGATTGACAGGCGGGCTACCCATAAGACCCAGTACCCCACCAACGGAGGCAGGGCTGCCCCAACTCCCACCCGCCCAACGGGCTCAACCCCCAGCCCTCTGACTGGAGACTGACAAGCGGGCGGACCCTAAGACTCAGCACCCCACCAGGGGAGGCGGAGCTGTCCCAGCTCCCCCACGCCCACCAGGCTCCTCACCCAGGCCACTGGATCTGGAGAGTGGAGGACTTTGAGTCCCTGCCTTACAACAGTGGGTAGGGGGTGCGGATAAATAGGAGCCAACATCTGCCCCCCCTCAATTCTCGAGCGGGGCGTCCTCCAGCTGGGAATCCTGAGCAAGACACCACCGAGGGCCCCCCCCAGAGTCACAGACACTGGCAAAGCAGTGGAAACACAGCAGAGATCTGAAGGGCCAACCAGCAGCCAAGCTCCCCCTCTGAGAACCAAAAAGGTGCGGCTCCGCCCTTGGAGCCCAGGTTCCCAGCTGGGCCCCGCCCCTGGGAACAGAGGGGCCTCGTGCTGGTCCTGCTGAGAGCTCCTGAAACTCTCAATCCCCACATCCTTGGCTTGGGGCCGCTCCTGGAAGCAGCACAGGAAAACGTCCGCCAACGGCGCTCAGACGGAAGCTCGCAGATCCATCCCATGGTCCACGGTGAGGCCATGGTTGGCCTAAGAGCTAGTCGCGCAGCAACACATAAGTTTTATTCTAATACATTCCAAACTTTGTACTCAAATACTCTACCTACTTACCCCCTGACCTCTATCATTCTATTTTTCTATCTCTGGACTTCTAATCCTCATTCAACCCTTATACTGCATGGATCTACACTTGATGGCTGTTGAGCAACATTGTATATCTAGGTGTTTAATTATCCTCTAGGCTCAGAGGGACTTAAAGACAATAGAGGTTGGATTGAGAGGCTTATTGTTTTGGATATAAATCGATTATCAGTGAAGAATTAGACTAGTCGGTAACTGCACAAAAAGAAAGAGTGATAACACCAATCAAAACTTGTGAACATCTAGAGTCTGCCAGATACAGAGGTCTAGGTTGGTTATATCTGAAAAACTATAATCGTGTTTAATATTAATCTTCCTCCCATTTTCAAATGGGCAGAACAAGAAACTCAAGAAAAATGTCAAATCAAGAAACAACATCTCCCACCTCCCCCACCCAATGTAAACAGCCAATGGAACAGACACTGGCAAGCCTAGAGGAGAGTCTTCCAAGTGCTGCACAAATGCAATTGATAAACATCATTAATGAAAAATGTGAAAATATAAAGAAAGAGATAAGGGAGGAAGCCATATCTGAACAAGAGGAAACCATAAACAAGGTGATAAGTGAAAACGAAGGAGCCATAAAGGAAGCCATAATAAAGGCTGTCAAAGAAAGATGGATGAATTCATAGAATCCACAAATAAAAAGGTGACCGAACTCCAGCAAATGTTCAAAGAAAATAAAGCTACTGAGCTAACCACTCAAATGGAAATCAAGGAGCTAAAGAAATCCATACATGATCTAAAAGGAGAGATGCAAGGCATCAAAAATGAGCAATTAGTAGCAAGGGAGATGAAAAATAAAGTAGATAGCTTTGATAGCAGGTTAGACAATGCAGAGGAGAGAATTTCCGGGGCTGAAGATAATTTAGTTATTATAGAGAAAGAACAGAAAATGAGTCAATCCAAATCTAGGAAAAATGAGAGAGCGCTTCAGGAGGTCCAAGATACAATTAGGAAGCCTAATTTAAGGCTAATTGGTATTGAGGACGGCGTGGAGAAAGAGTTCAATGGTATTGGAAATATACTTCAGGCAATCATCTCAGAGAATTTCCCAAATATCCAGAAGGGCAGACCCATCCAGATACAAGAAGCTTTTAGAACCCCAAACAGACCTGACGAGAAATGAACATCTCACCGCCACATTGTAATCCGAACTGGATCAGTAGAAATCAAACAAAGGATCCTAAAGGCAGCCAGGGAAAAGGGTTCAGTAACCTATAAAGGAAAACCAATCAGAATAACCACAGATTACTCAACAGAGACAATGCAAGCAAGAAGTGACTGGAAGCATATATGTCATGCCCTAAAGTCAAATAACTACCAACCAAGAATACTGTTAATAACCTACAGCACATAACATTCCATCGCATGTCATCATAAGAATCATCCCACCAGGGTATATTGCACTTGCCTCCCCTATCTGACCAGGAGCAACAACGCAGAGATGCTTTCCCTAAAATAGAGTCATTCCTGCAGAATAATATTACAGACTTGACCGTGAAACATTTGTCTGCAGGCTTCCATGCTTCAGGGCTGGGGGCAGCCATGCCTGTTGAGAAAGCGGTAGACAGACCTTAGAACTATAGAGCCACCAACAAGTTAGTAGTTCAGATGAGAATGCTAGAGGACAGACAATAGATTGCAAAGCCTGTCTTTATGTTTTTATAGATGCAATGAAAGTCTAATCTTATAGGTGTACAACTGAAGAAGATAAGAAACAGTCCAGATTTCCAAATATTGGACTATTCTATTTTTCTACTCTTAAGAACATTTTCATTAATTTTGTACTCTTAAGAACATTTGTTCATTAGTATAACATTTTCACAAACCCTAAATAAAATCACTGAAAATACCTTAATAGTAGAAAGTGGTAGCTAAATGGGGCCTGATTTGATTTGTATCACCTGAATGAATTGTTGGCTGCTCTAGTAAAATAATAAAGGATTTCTGCGCTAGGATAAGCTTTCCTTTTTTTCATAGTAGAAGGCCTACAAGATTGTTATAATAAAGTGCAAAAATAAAAGATGAAGGAATTCTTTAAATCATGCTTAATAGGTTGTAAATTCTATGTAAATACATTGAATTGCTTTAGAAATATGCATACATACATATGTGTGTGTGTGTATTAAAAGTTGGTATATATTAAACTGTAACCAGGGATTACATGTACATAAATAAGGCAATAAGGCAATGGGTACATTTCATTTTAAACTCTGTTACTCCTTCCCTCATTTTCTCCTGTTAACCCCTCCCCACTCCACTCCCCATAAACTGTAAACTTCATTTTCAGCATAGTATCTAGTGAGTATCATTGTCACATTTGTTCATTCTTTGTCCTAATGTTTCTGTGGTTTCCGTTCATTTCCACAGACCAGATAAACCTATCAAAATTAAATAATTGGCATTAGTATTAGCTATCTTCTTTTTCAATGCCAAAATACCATTTCAGATTGGTTCAAATCTTTAGTATTTCCTAGAACCAAGGCAAAAGCATCAGACCCATTTTTTAAAATCAGCCATCTAAGATGACTGGCAATATATACCTTGAAATCTGGCTAAGAACAGGTGGACAAGGATCAAATTTAGGATCTCGGAGTTATCCAATGGAATAGTGCTCCTGGCTCTAGGCCTAGTATTTGTATTGGCATCTATAATTCTTTAACCACTGAAAGTCATTTAAAAGTGTCTTCAAACGCAGATTGTGAATATGTAATATCCAGCAGTAATACTAGCTGTATTGGATGAGTTTTATGGAGCTATAAAACATTCTCTGCTGCTTAATTTTATTGTTTAGTGAGGTCTATAGTATTTTGATTCTACCATAATAATCCTACAAGAAAAGAGGTTAAAAGAGACCCCAGTCCTCTCATATCTCTCTGGTGGCAATAAATAGATCAGCTATGTTGACAAATAAGATGGCCACAGCATATAGCTGTGGGGAATCAGAAAGATCTGATACTGTAATAGAACTAATGCTCTCCCATCCTGCCAAACACACAGACAATTCTTCCATAAAGAATGTCCTTGTGAGGCAGGTACTCTGTAACACATTTACCCTTTTTGTACCAGTTATTTTTCAGAGAGGGTCTTGTGGTTACCTGAGACTGACTTCTCAAAAAGTTCTCCTAACTGTGATTATGGTCATGAGCCACCGTCCCAGACTTACTGATTGAGATGGGTATTGCTAACATTCTTTGTCTGAGCTGAACTTGAACTATGATCTTCCTGGGCATATTAAGTTTTTCTTCCATAAAACTTGCTTTATGTATTTGTTTTTGGCTCATAGTACTGGAGGTTGAACTCAAGGCCTTGTGGTTATCTACTGCTTGGAACACACACCTTAGATAGTCTTCCTTTGGGCTGTTTCTGTCATAGTGTCTTGTGTTTTTACAAAACCAGGCTAGCCCCTGTACTACAGTTCTTCCTGCATAGTTGAGATGACAATGTTTGCTGTCACACTCAGTGTTAAGTGTGTCTGGTACAAGTACTGTGGGTGTGGGGGGGGAGTGGCTAGCTTTGAGCCACCATCTTCCTAATCTCTGTCTCTTGATTAGCTGATATTACAGGACTGACCTGTAATCTACTCCTGGCCATCAAACTTTGAAAGTAATGAATCTTACTAATTGAGAATCGAGAAGATAATTAAGTGAATGTAAATGAATCATTAACCTTTTTGATGTGTGAATTACACTGGGCTAGTTTTCTTATACCTTTTGTGTCATCTTTCACAATCAAAGGCTGACTTCATAGATCTCCTGACTTATCTTCTATTAGGAAGTTGTTAATGAGAATGAGAGAAAGGGAGGGGGGAGGAAGGAGAAAGACAGCGAGGGAGAGGGAGGAAGAGAGAGGGAGGAAGAGAGAGGGAGGGAGAGAGAGGGAGGGAGAGAGGGGTGAGTGAGAGGGAGAGAGAGGTGGAGAGAAAGAGAACATTTGTTCTCCCGGCTCTGGTTTCTCCTTGGCCTGGTCACATCCCTCAACAAAAGGTCAGCTCTTCTCTCCAGGTGGCTGACTTTAAGAATCTGTGTAATTGCCCTGTCCACTCACCCCCCCAGGGGTGCCCACAGCCCTGGCTTCACCCTGTCCCATCTCTGTCAACAACCCTCTTATTAAACTCCCTAGAGCTGTCCTAATTTGAATGTGCCATCTGGTTCCTGCTGGCACCCTGACTAATATACACATGATCAGATCTCAAAAATTAGTAATACCACATAGCTTCTGATGATTTAATAGTGGGGTTTGAATAATCTTAGAAGCTAATAGCAAGAAGTTCCTTCCATTTTACAATCCATAGCTAGTGATGCAAAAACATCCTAGGCTTTTGGATTTGTTCAGTCTCATATGGCCGCCAGGTTTTCTGTGTTCTGGTGTGGAAAAGCAGGGAGCTCTATTTGAAATCATCACTGTATTTCAGAAATGAAAGAAAATCTGTTGGGTCAGCCACGAGGGCAAGGGTGAATTGGACAAGAAAAGTTTAAAAAGGTTTAGGAAGTGGCGCTATGGCTCAATGTGATGGAGTGGTTGCCTTGAGCTGAAGAGCTCAGGGACAGTATCCAGTCTCAGAGTTCAAGCTCCACAACTGACATAAAAAGGTAGGGGTTATTGAAGTTTCAGTCTATCAAAAAGATCTGAACATCTGGTTAAAAACTGCAATTAAAAATTTGAGAAAATGTTTTATTTCAGTAGATAAGTTTTTTTTGAACTAAAAAACTGAATAAAGTAGCTCCATTACATGCCTTTTCCCATGTCTCCAGGTTTCAACACCAAACCACAAAACTAAACGTCTCCTTTATCTCTTCTTTGTTTAGAATTTACTTTCAGTGTCTCACTGCCTTACAGAAATGACTTAAAAATTACACAGTACTGGAGTGCATACCATTTATATTTCCTTAACATCTTATACTTACTGCAATGGATCATGCATTTAAGATTTTTTTTCACCATTAAAGGTAGACTACTTTGTTTGAAGTAGATCTTGGATGGAATATCAAGTCTTATAGCCCAAGAACATGAAAAACATTGAAAAAGAAGATGTTTAGTCTCTTTCTCAGTAAGAATTCTGTGTAGTTAATTTGTGAGGTAGATGAAGTGCATATACCTCTGTGCCTGGCTCACAGAAGCTACTCATCATGGAGGAATAAAGCTTTAAATGTGATACAGTTCATTTGTAGACACCTGGTTTCACACCTACTGCTCAAAGTAGTTCCGTAGATTGCAGAGGACACTGTGAGGACTAAAGAACACATAAACTCTCCCTGATGTCATCTGGAGTGATAATCTGTGGCTAACTTCAAGTTCATCAAGCTGTTGATGAAGCAAGAGGAAGGAATACAAATGAAGCATTTTTAGTAAGCGGTTCTATTATCATTAATACTAGAAATTAACCTAGTACTTCTAGCTATATCCTATGCAATAAATTTATTGGAATCATATTTTATTTTCAAATTTCCAACATGAGATACCATGCCTTTAACACCTAAAGCTATTTCTTCTTTCAATAGCTAAATAGCTCATTCAATAATACACCTGTAAAACTTTTTAACTGTTGAAAACAGTGTGAAAAAATGCAGACGACTACATGTTTGAAAAATAATTGTATTTTGCATTAAGGTAATTTTTGTAAATGACTTAAAATAATTTGGATCCTGAAATTAACTTAGAACCCTTCTAACATAACCATGTTTAAATTCATGAATTGAGCAGTCTGGTGAAATAAAATATGTAAGTAGAATGCTTGTATGTATAAAGAAGCTTATTGGTGAACAATGTAAACTATAGAAGCACATCAGATCTTCATCCTGTAGTGTCAGGATCGTGCAGTAACAGATAGGAGAACAAAGGAAATATGCTGTCATAAGGGTTTTCACATACTTCTAAAGTCTGCTGTCCTCTAAATTCTGATAACTTCATAGCCTCTAAATATTCCCATTTTAAAATAAGGTGAGAACATTCATCATCTTTATGGTGTTCAGTGAGAGAAGCATCTATGATACTGTTCCATTCAAACTTAAAATATTTATAAAATGAAGGACTGTGAGGGTAGTGTGCTGAGATGAAAAGACAACCCTGTCATCCATGCAGATTAGTGTTACCTGAGAAAGCGGCATCTTCACAGATATCAGGGCGAATAAATTATAGTGATATTAACAGATAAAGTGGTCAGTTACCCCAGTAACTTTATCAAATAGAATTAGGAAACTGAGGTTGATAGTATTTATTCCTTTGCAGTAGAGGGATGGTCACCATGTGTCATAAGGATTTCATTGAGGAAGGCACTGCAGTCAATAACTGGCACAGTCAAGCACCTGGCTGAGGGAGATGGAGGAAGAAAGACAGAGAGGGGGGTAAAAAGGGAAGATAGCAAGAGGAGGGGAGATAAAGAACTCTTACTTATTTTAGCTTCAACTAAGATGCTTTGATTGCACTCCTGATTTTATATTGACATCAGTGAGTATATATTTTGCATAAACCTCTAGGAATGGTTTTAGGAATATTGAAATTTGTATTTTACGTGTATTAGGAAAAAGGTTTACAAAGGCTTAAAATGTATGTTTCTTTAAAAAAACATTCATTTATTTCTACTTACATTATTTTTCCCATGGTACTCTGCAACAGCTATGGATAGATGGGGAAAAGGAGCCATTTATTCACAATGTTTAATGTATTTTCTCTTCACTTTTTCAACCATCTAGTTACATTAGATTTGCATATTTGTGAATGAGTCTTATTTTTATATGTGCATATCAACCTTTCCACATAAAATAATTACTTTTTGAGGTGATATTTTAAACTTGTTTATTTCAGTAGAGTCAATTTAGGGAATTTGGCTCAATTAGCAAAACTACAGTGAGCAAATAACGTGAAAGGAGAAACAACCCAAAAACCCCATTTTGTTTTGAGAGTCCTGACCATTTGTTGATTTATTTTTCATTAGAGATTGAAAAATCCTTTGATTCTATCAGTGCTATTAATTTCTGAATCATATTTACATTTAGAGAGAAAAAGATGAATTTGAAGGCTACTGCTTGACATTTCCACCATTTGTGATTTTAAAAAAATGTGCAGTGACCCAGTCTCCACCTAATCAAAAATATCTGGAAGGCACATACACTTCTTCCTTTACATTAGCTTAAGACTGTCACTTAGAACTGTTTTCTCCTTGAGCAGCAAGTGCGTGCGTATTTTTCTTAATGAGTTGATTGATCTGATCTGTAGCATATTCAGGGGCTCCGGAGTTATCTAAATGAACCTTTCTGTTTCCGATTGTGATATTAGAAATATTTGAAGTTTGGGCTAGGAATAAGTTGGTGGTGAAGTGTTGGTGGTGAACTGTTTATGTGTGAGGCTCTGGGTTTAATCCTAGAAAAAAAACAGAATTATTTCAACTCTTTACAAGGTCTTAGGCTAGTTCTTTAAAACAAAACAAAAAAAAACTATGAATTCTTCCTTTCTCTTCCTCTGTCCCTCTCTCTAGTTTCCTTAAATTCTTTATCCCCCAGAGAAATTGCAAGCAATTTGGTTGTAATTAACTAGAGAAGCCTCTAGAAAATTTCTGGGTTTGTACTGGGGACTATTTCTCTTTGTGTACATGCTCTCAAATCATGTGACTCAGTATGGGCACCTGTCAGTTTAAATTAGGGCAATTTAAACAAGGGTGGCTTAATCCTTGGTCAGGAACCCTAGAAGAAATGCCCTCTTCCTTGCTGAGAACTGAAGTTGGAAAGAGCTGCTCACCTTTTCTCCAGCAGCAGTGGATCAGTGTCTGCTAGTTCAGGGTTTGCAATGACTTTATGCAACAACTTTATACAAGCAACTGCAAATAAGGACAACCTTGTCTTTGTTCCTGTGCTGCTCTCAGCTAAGTGCCATTGTGCCCAGGGCCTGGCTTCATTGTCAGAATGACCCAATGATTTCCTATCAGCACAGGCACTGTGTCAGTGCAGTATTATCAGCTTCCTCATTTATACACACTAATAACAAAACTACCTTGATAGATTTGTCTTGAACATTAACTATACAGTTCATGAGAAAACACGACTCTGGTGCCTTGTAAAAATCTATAAATGCCCAATCACTTACTGTTCGCCAGTGATGCTTTAAAAACTTTGTAGAACACAAATAGAGCTGATGCTTACATTTTCTCCTAATTAGAATTTTAAGACATAATTAGGAAGCAGTAGTCATGATTTACTGCTCTTTGGTGCCATCTCTGCTCCTCAAAACGGGCATTTTGTTTTCAGTAAAATGTTTTCCTCCATCCTGAATCTTTTGTGTTTTTATTGTGTCTCCCACCTTCCCTGGGACCTCCCACCCTGCTCAGCGCTGTGGGTGACCCAAAAGCCAGCACATTCCTGCTGAGTCTGCCCTGTTGTTTAAGGAATCATTCTGGGATAACCACCAGCAATGTTTGAGATTTGGGGAAAGAAAACACAGTTTCCTTATATGACAAAACTACGTTTTATTAAAAAAAAACTCTTAGCAGTCACCTAACAAACACTAAGTGAAATCTGGGTGACAAGAACATCTGCTTATTTATTTTTTTGTAGAAAGAGCTTCAGGAAGTTCCAGCTGTCTTTTTTTTTGCCAGTCCTGGGCTTCAGCTCAGGGCCTGAGCACTGTCCTTGGACTTTCTCAAGGCTAGAGCTCTACCACTTGGGCCTCAGCACCACCTCCGGCTTTTTTGTATGTATGTGGTACTGAGGAATCGAACCCGGGTCTTCGTGCATGCTAGGCAAGCACTTTAAACACTAGGCCAAACTCCAGGCCCCCAGCTGTCTTAAGCTTTAATTTAGAAGTGGCCTCTGGCCATTTTTCTGTGTGAGAACATTCTTGTTAACCCACAGTATCGTGTCAAATTATTATGCTCCTCACATTTCCCTTCTGAAGCAAGGCCTCTGGAATGAGCAAAACATTGGGTCTTTTAACTTTGCATTTATTTGGCCATTTTGATCTTTTTCACTGTCCATTGATAAAAGGATGAGGCCCGAAGGACTTGGATTTTGCTTTCTGCATGTTTTTTCAAGACATGAGTGGTACTTCCTTGAGGACTGTCTTGAGAAGAAGGAGTAAAAGCCATGTATTTTTGCCATCTATGCATTCTTCTCTGCCTGTCCCTCTCCCTTTGCTTTCTCCAGGGGAAAATTGTGGTGTGGAGATGGCCTTGTTACAGGGTACTCTTACCTATCCCTGACAGAGGAATCTGTCCAGTTACTCATATTCCACACCTATTTTATGATTTTTTCCTCGCTTCATTTTTATTGAGTCTATTTGACCAAAAATGTTTTATAGGCAAGGTATCCATGATGATTTTTGATTCGTACATACATTGTGTAATGATCTAAACACACTGATTAATAGGTCCATCCACTCTCAGTCACCAGGTGACTGCATCAGGTAAATTTCCAGCAATGAACATTACAGTAATGACCACAGTCTTCAGCATCTTACGTAGCAAGTCTGCAGAGTGATCTTTCCTCCATCACCGGTGCTCCATTCCTTCTTGGCAGCATCTGCCCTGTCCTCTCCCCTACAGTCCTTGACAATGAGTGCCTTGCTCCCTCTCATCTCCTACAATGTTAGTTTCTGCATGTAAATGAGATGATTGACTTGGTTTTTCTACATCTGAGTTACCCGTCCTCTGAGTTCAAGGACGTTGTCACAAGTGATACATTTTTCAAGGCTTACATTTTATATGCAACATATAATATCATACTATAAACAATGTCAAAATACACATGGGAGGGAAGACATCTTTGGGCCATACTGGGTTAATTTCCTCTGGGTATGAACCCAGAAGTAGGATTGCTAGATCCTATGACCGCTCTACTTATAACCTCTTGAGGAATCTCTGTAATGTTTTCCCTGTGGCTGTACCAGTTTACATGTCCACGCTCAAGGGTCCCTCTTGCGCCAACTTCCATCATTGCCGGGGCCAACCAGCAGCAAACTAGGGTTCGCAGATTGGGGTTCCTGAAATCGGGGGCAAGGACTAGGAAGAAATAGAAGAGAGACAGACACACCGGGTCCGGGATGTCCGCAGTCCAGGTAAAGACTGCCACGTTTATTTTTCACTCCCGCTTCTTCCCTCCTCCAGACCCAGGGAACCTCCAGGTGTTACATTCATATGGTAATTCTCAGGTCATTTACATAGAATAGGGCCAGAAAACAATAAGACAATAAAGCCATCGTCTGATGCAAGTCAAGGTACAGTTTGATTCCACTCTGGCTCCCAACATATCCCCCGTTTTTTTATTTTAAAAGAAACACAAGTGCAATTTTTACTCTTTTCTATACCCCTAATTTATCCTGTCACATTTTCCAAAAATGACTTTGGTCCCTTGGTCTAACAGGGATTGATGGGCAGAGATTCAACTTCTGTGGCTTCTTCAAGCTGACTCAGGGGTGTTGTCTCTGTGCTTGACCAGGGACCTTAAGAAGCCTAGCCTGTTTTATCAAGGGGTTGCAAGGATTAGATAATAGGAACAATAATTTACTCCAAACTAGAGATCATATTTGACATTTAACAACTGCACAAAACATCTTTGGCTACAATAGTGTAGCTTACATAGCACCCATTTGCAAAGGCTTTTTCTTGATTGTCTGGGGAACTAAATTTCTGCAACCTTAACAATGCTTCAGTTGTCAGATCTAAACAGATTAATAGAGACACAAGCCTCAGATCCACAAACTTTTCCTTGTGGCTGGTGTCAAAAATAAAAAATAAAAATTTCGCTCAATTAGGACTTTAAACTACCCACTATCACAGAAGATTGACAAGTTCCTGCCCAGTTATGGAAGGCACGGGCATTAGTAAGGCATGCCTACAAACTATTCTACGACCTCCCGGCTCTGATTAATTTGATTGGCCAAGCACAAGTGACTAAGATCTGACACCATCTCTGCCATCCAAGCAGAGGCTTTCGTGTCCCAGTAGTGTCTCTCCACACAGGGATAAACATTCCATTGGCATTTCACTTTGTTGGTTGCTGTACTTGAACTCGGGGCCTGGGCACTGTCTCTCAGCTCGCCAGCTCAAGGCTAGCACCCTACCACTATGAGTCCCGAGTTGGTGCTTGAGTGCTTCCCCCCAGCTTTTCAGCTCAGAGCTAGCACTCTGCCACTTCGAGCTCCAAAGCAACTCTGTCCCAGCATCCTGCTGGCAGATTAGACACCACAGTCTCACAGGGACTTTGCTTTGCCCGGGCAGGCTCAAAGCAACGTTACTCCAATTAAAGCAACAAGTTGGTCAACACAGAAATAGTCTCTAAGCATGAGCTTACCTAGAACCTGGTAAAAGCCAAAGTTACATCTGAATAAGGATTGCTGTCCTTCTCCATGGGCTAGCTGGAAGTTGCTATAAGGTAACTTACAAGAGCAAGCTGAAATAGCAATTAAGCAATTACTTTGGTAGTCCTAATTTTCCTTTTTTCTATTTCTTTAAACATTTAAGACAACTTCACGTTCAAATATTGTTTAGAAACCCATTTCCAATGTTCTTAATAACTTTTACTGATACTGGCTTAAACAATTAACACCTTAGCCTTTATTTGCAATTGAAAAACCTTTAAGGGCACAAAGAACTCCTTCTGCCTTCAGGCCCCCTAAGGCCCAAGTCACTCCTCTTGCCTTTTAGAAAAAAGGGCTCTTTTGCAGTTTAGATTACTGTCTAGAACTCCAACAACAGTTTAAACTCAAATAACAGTTTTTCCCTAATTCAAGAACTATAGACATCAGTGCACCAAAAGTCTAAGTCTGGACTTAGTTTCCTCTCCTTTTTAAAATACACCCAATAGCATGGAGATAAACCTTTAAACATTCCTTTAAAATACTAATCACATTATCTACATTTTACCATCAGATTTCTAGTGTCAGTTTGCAAGAAAGGACAGGCAAAGTTTCTGACGTTAATGAACAATTTTACATTTAAATCTCTAATACATGTTTCCAAACTTTAACTTAAAGTAATAAATCCCAAATTCCCTAACACCTCTGTGCTGAACAGGATACAATGTTTACAATGTAAACAGCTGTATGTCCTGCAATAAAATGCAGATTTCAGGATCTAGAAAAATATTTACCAGTTTTTCTTTAAGACAACACAATAATTCTTTGAGACATTGTAAAACATTCAAACCTAATATTTTTGTTGAAGTTTTAAGCTTAGATTTACCCAATTGTCTTTGTGTTTAAGTATAAATTTATCCACTGTTTTATACAGCATGCTGACAATTTAACCTTGAACATGTTCACTCACTCATTCACATACATTCATACTCAAAGATCATAAAGTGCGCAAAATTAATATCGGCCGTTCAATTTCCGGAAGTTTGTGTCAAGAGAGTTTTGCCAATTTTACTCTTACAGGTGAGAACCAGGTTCAGAACAAAACTTTTTGCAAGGCAACTTGGCTGGAATTTATTTTTCCAGGGCTTGTTACAACTGCAGACATGGGGGAGCGGCCATGTTAGGCCCAGAAATGTTCAAATAAATAACAAGGATGTGTGCTTGAGTATGCACAGAAAAACCATAAGGATCCATACTTAGAAATGGTACCAATTTTAAAGACAAAACTGGACAAGGAAAAATATGTAACATGAACAGGACAGAGAAACGGAGACTTTTAAACAGAATCAGACATTGACATATAACAAGAAAATTGGACTCAATCAGATACACTTAACACAAAAAAACATGAGCTCAAATGAATGTTTTCACCAAACAGTTATTTTTAGATTTAGACATGTCTTGCTGGTGGGACTCTCAAGTATGCCTTGTTATCGACAAGAAACTCAGAAGGGGAGGGGGGTCAAGGCGTCCCTTGACCACCCAGGCCTCTGTTTTAGGCCCACAGTGCACCTTTTCAAACAAACAAACAAAAATAAAATAAAATAAAATAAAACGCAGACATACAAGGGGGTCGGCTGACTTCTACTTACCTCTGGAGGCCTTTGCTTTTCACCTGGGCATCTTTTACAAAAAAGGTTATTAAGAAGAGGGATGGTAAAGACAAAATAATGTCACATATTAAATTGTGTAGAGTCAATGAATATGTTAAAAGGTCCCTACATAATAGTAAAAGGAGGAGAAACACAGCTCATATGAATGTGTGGATCAAGTGGATCAGTAGCAGTCCCAATTGACATGCACAAATAACTCAGGTCCTTCCCACGTCGCAGGATGCACCACTGGAGGGTGGGGGGTGTAGGCCCAGTGAGTCGCTGCTTGGATGGCCACTGTCGCTCTCCATGATCCGAACGCAGCGTTCAGGCAGCCAGTGGGCGTCATTTTCTCCTTGTGAAAAAACACATACATGCCCTCGACCCCAGGTTAGAACAGGATCGGGTCCATGCCAAGCACCAGTTAGGGGATCCTTCCACTTTACTAAGGCAAAAGCACGCTGCTCTCTTTTTTCCCAGAATCGCTGAGCAGCAGATAAATTATTTGAATCCAAATTCAAAAAATTTAAAACAAATAAAGCATGATTAAGTATATTCACAGGGGTAGCGGGATACGACTCTCCTTTCTGTATTTTAGCAATTTGATGTTTTAATAATCCATTAGCTCTCTCCACGATGCCTTGACCTTGAGGATTGTAAGGAATGCCTGTAATATGAGTGATATTATAGGAATGGCAGAAGGATTGAAATGCTCGGCCTGCATAGCCAGGGCCATTATCTGTTTTTATTTGCGAGGGAATCCCCATCATAGCAAAGCATCGAATGCAGTGAGAAATATAATGTTTAGTGGCTTCCCCAGCAAGGGGAGTGGCCAGGATAAAATTAGAATAAGTATCTACAGTAACATGAACATATTTTAATCGGCCAAATGATGGAACATGTGTGACATCCATCTGCCAAATATGATTAGAAAGCAGTCCTCGTGCATTTATACCTAAATGGGGGGCTGGTGAAAAAGGGACACAGTTGGAGCAAGTCTTAACTATTTGTCGTGCTGCTTCTCTAGATAATTTAAACTGTCGGCGCAAGGCTCAACTGTTATGATGGTGCATGGCATGTGACTGCTTAGCAAGTTCAACCTGAGTTAAGTAAACTCTGGTGGCAGAGTCAGTAACCGCATTGCCCTCACTTAAAGGGCCAGGAAGATTAGTGTGAGCTCGAACAAAGCCAAAAAAACAAGGGTGGTTGCGAGAACGAAGCAAAGTTTGTACTTGGCGAAATTGGGTGTGAATATTGGAGTTAGTAGTTCCAATAAAGGGAACAGTTTCTATGACTTGAACAGCACGAACTACATATTGACTGTCTGAGTATAAGTTAAAGGGCTCGTCTTGTAACAGAACGAGTGCTTGTAAAACAGCCTCTAATTCCACCTCTTGGGCGGAGGAAAAACCCGTAACCCAAGATTGAGTTTTCCCATTAATGGTCAAAGCAGCCGTTCCATTAGAGGATCCATCTGTAAACACCAAAGCGTCAGAAGATAAAGGCGAGTCCTGTACTATGGAAGGAAATAGAAACGTATGACACGCAGCAAATTGGAGAAGTTTGTTAGATGGGTAGTGATGCAAAATTTTTCCCATATAATTGGCCCAAGCAGTGGCCCAAGGATCGCAATGGGCGAATAGCCAATCTTGTTGTTGTAGATTATATGGGACACATATAAAATGAGGTTCCTGACCTAAATATTTACGGGAATCCACTCGGCACATATGTATAAGATTAGCTACCAATTCGTAGTAGGGGGTCAGCACTTTGCCGGGTGTTGATGGTAGATAAAGCCATAAAAGTGGGGCCATCCTGCCACAATACAGCAGTTGGGGAGTGAGAAGTAGCTAAAATGTAAACTCCCCATGGTTTAGAATAGTCACAATAGGTCACTTGTTGCCTTTTCTACAATTTGGATGGCCCTCCTGGCGTCAGGATTTAATTCGTGCAAGGATGTAGGGTTGGTATCTCCTTTTAAGAGATCAAAGAGGGGTTTTAACTCTCCTGTGGACAGCTTTAGATAAGGCCGAAGCCAATTTATATCTCCTAAGAATTGCTGAAAATCATGAAGAGTTCTTAAGTGTGAAGTTTTTAATTGTATTTTTTGGCTTTTAAAATAGTGTGGGCCTAATATATGGCCTAGATATGTAAAAGGGGGGTGTTCCTGAACCTTTTCAGCTGCTATTATAAGGCCAAAGAGGCTCAGATCTTGCTTTAGTTGTCCAAAGGCTTGTCGTATGACGATAGGGTCAGAACAAGCCAACAAGATGTCATCCATATAATGAACAATATAAACAGAAGAAAATTTTTCACGAGTGGAAGAAATGGCTCTAGCTACAAAACTTTGACATAAAGTTGGGCTATTTGCCATGCCCTGTGGAAGCACAAGCCAGTGATACCGCTTCATGGGTTCTTTAAAATTAACAGAGGGGACGCTGAAGGCAAAGCGCTTACAGTCTTGAGGCACCAGGGGGAAAGTATAGAAACAATCCTTCAAATCTATAATAATCTTATAAGTATCCTTTGGGATTGCCATGGGTGAAGGCAAGCCAGGTTGTAGGGCCCCCATCAGTTCCATAGTGGCGTTCACTTTTCTCAAATCCTGTAACAGACTCCATTTACCTGACTTTTTCTTTATAACAAAAATTGGAGAATTCCATGGAGAGTTAGAAGGGGCCACATGTCCCAAGACTAGCTGTTCCTGTACCAGCTGATGTACTGCAATGATCTTTTCTAGTGAAAGAGGCCACTGTTCGACCCATACTGGTTGTTCAGAGAGCCAATTTATGGGATCAGCATGAGGGGCAGGACAAACTACATCCCCCGTTAAAGAATACCCTAATCCTTGTCTCGTAGGGTGAGACTGGGTTTGGAGTAGCTCTAGCTCCCCCTGTGCTGCTCGACCTCGTCCCATAAAGGGGAGGAGGCTTTGATCAAGTAACTGCTTAGTGACCGCAGCACTAGGACTAAACATATACACTCCCATTTTTCCATGATATCACGACCCCATAAATTAATTGGCAGATGATCGAAGACAAATAGTTGAAAATGACCAGAGTACCCTTCGTCATCTCTCCAAACAAGGATCGCACTGCTCTGCTGTGGGTCAGTTGCTTGCCCAATCCCCTGTAGGGAAGTCATAGAGGTTGTCAGGGCCATTGGGCTGGCCAATGTTTTTTAGACATCACAGACACATCTGCTCCAGTGTCTAATATTTCTTTAAAGGGCTTTTCTTGTATAAATATAGTCATCTCAGGGCTCTCTTGTTTTATGCTTTGTACCCAATGGATATCAGAAGATCTAAATCCTCTCTGTCCACATGGGGAATTAGCAGTCTCCCCGGGAGGTAAAGGCACAAGTATTAGTTGTGCTAATTTTTGACCGGCTGGGATCGATACCATGTGTTTCGGGGCAGAGGCCATAACTTTGATTTCTCCAGTAAAATCCTGGTCAATTTTGCCAGGTGTAATCTGTATCCCTTTAAGGGCTGAGCTACTTCGCCCTAACAGCAATCCAGCCACTCCCGGGGAAAGGGGGCCGATGACCCCCGTGGGGAGAGGTTGAGTCCCCATCTCTGGGGTCAATACTGAGCAGGTGGAGGAACAGAGGTCCAATCCTGCACTGTCTGGGGTGGCACGGAGGAGGCTGGAGACTGATCTTGGGGGGTTGTTAGAAGATGCACTTATGGCCGAGAAGAGGGAGGGACTGCCCCATGGTTTTGCGGGGCCAGGGGCTGGCCCCTTCTCCAGTTTCCCAAAAACGGGCAGCCATTGCGATTTGTTGCTGACTTGCAATCTTTAGCCCAGTGCTTCCCTTTACCACAGCGTGGACATGTGCTAGGTGATTTTTCTCTCTTTTGCCTGGCCTGGCGTGGGCATTGCGTCATCCAATGTCCTATTTGTCCACAAGAAAAGCAACGTCCTGGGGGTCTAGCATCCCGAGAATGCCGCTGACCTCTGTATTTTAGAAACTCAGTAACAGTCTTTCCTTGAGGAGCAGCGGCTAAAGTAAGGCCTTGTACATGGGAGCGTCTAATATCAGCAGACAGTGAAATAAAGTCCGTGATTCCTCCCTTATTCCTATGGGGTCTGATAGCCGCCTGACAGGCGGCGTTGGCATTTTCACAGGCTATGTGTCTAACTATAATCTTCCTTGCATTCTCATCTTGTACTAGGCGGTCTGCAGTCTCCATTAATCGAGACAAAAATTCTAGATAAGGTTCATTCGGTCCCTGTTTAACTTCTACTAGATTTTTTGTATGATTGGAATTGTGTAACCTTTTCCAAGCCTCTCTCGCCGCAGCATTTATTTGTAAATAGGCCTCCTTTGCAAAACCCAATTGATCTTCGGTGTTTTTATAGGTTCCCTCTCCTAACAACTGATCAACAGTGTAAGGCAGGTTCTTAGACCTATTTGTTTCAATTTTAGCCCGACACTGTGCAGTGAACTCTGTCACCCATAATAAGTACTCTCTCCTGCACTAAGGCATGCTCTGGCAAGCCTCTTCCAGTCATTTGGGCATGCAATACCAGCACACGCGGCCTCCAATATTACTTGAGTAAAAGGGGCAGTTGGCCCATATTGGGAGCAGGCACTCTTTAAATCCTGTAATAGTTTAACAGGAACAGGTTGATGGTATACTTGTTCATCATGATCAACTAAACTAGGGAAGCATCGAGGCCCTGAAATATCTTCCCTCTCTCTAGCAGCCTGAGTCAGGTATAATTGCGATGCACTGTGCCTGGTTGTAGTGCCTGTTAAAAGGGACTTCTTGCTAGGGCCTTTAGGCTTGCCTAAAGGTTGAAAAAGGGATTGAGGCCGTAAGGGTGCAGCCGAAGGCGGTGGGTGTGAGGGGTAAGGTTTAGAATCAGACACCATAGTGGCCTGAGGGTCATCTTTCTTTCCTACTTCTTGGGGGGCTCTCTGCTCCATCCCCATTTTTGATAGAAAATGTAGCATTTCTTCTAACTTCTCTATCGTAGCCATCCGTCCCTCCATTGACTCATCATAACTTTCCTCCTTGATTTTCAAACCTGAAATCTGATACTCAATATCTACTGGTTGTTGTTCCCTTTTCAAGATCTCACGTAGACTCTCTTGGGCTGCGGCATATGGATCAGCCTCAGGGTTTTCAGAAGGGTCCTTTAACTCATAAAGTTCCCTTAATTCAAGATTAAGTTCAGCATTCTCATGTTGAGGATCTATGCATTCACTTACTAAATTCCATACATCAGTAGCCTCTACTGGGGTCTTTTCGGGGCCATATACATTATAATATTCTTGAATTCTTTTTCCTATCTGCTGCCAGGTTTTTTGGAATTCCTCCTCTATAAACCTCGGGCATGCCTCCTCGACAAACTGTAGGAAGCTCTGAAGCTCCCCTTTTCCACCCACGTTCCGTGGGCTTCAAGTAGGCCTGTTAAGATCGGTAGAAATAACCTATGGCTATTAACTTGACCCATAATTTTTACTCCTGACTATACACTCTCTTAAGATCCTCTCTTAATAGTCCTACGATGTGTTACTCACCACAGGGAGGGGTCCTTCACCTTCGTCCCAGATTTTCAGGGTCCCTGTTCGGGCGCCAGATGCCGGGGCCAACCGGCAGCAAACGAGGGTTCGCAGATTGGGGTTCCTGAAATCGGGGGCAAGGACTAGGAAGAAATAGAAGAGAGACAGACACACCGGGTCCGGGATGTCCGCAGTCCAGGTAAAGACTGCCGCATTTATTTTTCACTTCCGCTTCTTCCCTCCTCCAGACCCAGGGAAACTCCAGGTGTTACATTCATATGGTAATTTTCAGGTCATTTACATAGAATAGGGTCAGAAAACAATAAGACAATAAAGCCATCGTCTGATGCAAGTCAAGGTACAGTTTGATTCCACTCTGGCTCCCAACACATCATCTTCTATCTTTTCGACAATGACCCTTCTGAGGGGTGTGAAGCTTGTCTCCTTGTTGTTTGGGTGTCTCATGTTAGGTTTCTTTTGTGCTGGCTAATGTGGCCTCATAACTTATAGTGAATGTTGTGATAATGGGCTTCCAAAGCTGGATGTTTCACCCTGTGTACATGTCAAGTTTACCTCTCTTCCTATGGTGAATTTTAGAACGTACAAAACACTAAGGAAATGAATGGGGCTATTGTTTGTTTTTGATGGTGTTTGCTTTTGTATTACTTTTGATGTTGCTATTGTTTATTTTTGCTTGATGTTTTACAATTTTTGAATTCTTCACAAGGAATAGTGGCTCCCTCATCCATCTTGGTGCTGGCCACATGTCCAGTGTGTGTGGAAGGGGAGTGGAAAACCCATGCTCTATTTTGTGCTGCCTAAAATTTTTGAAGAGGAAAGCTACCAATAGAATTTTATTCAGGCTGGAATAGTGAATGTGATTTGAAAGATATGTTTGATATCAGATTTGACTTTGATTCTAAAAGAACCTTAGTGTTTTATATTTTTTTAAAAAGAAGCCCGCCACATGGAAGCATGAGGCAAACCCAAATTGAAGGGCAATGCACAAATTACTGCCACTCACCCCTCAAGATCACGAAAGACAAAGAACATCCCATCAAGTGCTCCAGATTAAAGGGAAATGACAAAGAAAAAAAAAGAGGAAGCATGCACTCAATGATTCTAAAGAAACGAAGGCATGAGAGATAGCAGGATGATACACAGTGTACATTTCACCACTCATACACGAGAGACAGAAGGATCATTGATTTGGCTACATAGCAAAGCCAAAAAATAAAAGAGAGAGAAGAAGATAAGAGAAGGACAAAAGGAGGAAGGGAGGGACAAAGGGAGGGAAGGAAAAAGGGAGCTTTTGCCAGGATGATTTTAAGAAACAATTTTGATGTGGTGAATTTGTGTGGCAAATTCATCCTGTCCCACCTTTTTTCCTCCCATGCCATCAAACTTGTGTCACATGAAAAATAAGCAAGGAAAGGTTAGATTGACTACAGACAGGGCAGTCCACGGCATGCTGTGTAACTCAGATGGGAAAGCAGAACTAAATCTTCTGGCTTGCTCATCTTAGATTCCAGACACTGGTTAGAACATTGTACCTCAGGGAATCTTCCTAGGACTGTTTACGGTAGGACTGATGCTTCTAATTCTCTCTCATGCCCTTCATAAGTTGTGCTTTGTTTGGATTTTACAGATTCTTTTCTACCTCTAATAGGGATAGGTTCCCATTAGTCCATTATACATTGGAAAGGAGGTGAATAAATTCATGTAATACACCTGGCCCCTGGACCATAACAGCTTCGTAAGCCAGCGCACTGCTGAGTATCAGTGGCTTCCCATCATGACCATGCAGAGGGCTGTGGCTGCCATGAAGCAGCATGAGAGACTGTCCCACCACAACCTGCAAGCCATGACAAGGATTGCAGCTAAGGATTTGAAGTATGATTTCTAATGGATGTGTGGTTTGCCTTCAGTCATAAGGCCAGAAAGTCTTAAACGATCCCTGCAACACATCACTGAAACTGCTGAATTCACTCAATAAGTGGATGTTGAATAAAGAGCGAGGTAGAACTCTATTTTCAGTTTCTGGCACCAGAGGAGAGGCAATCATTCAGGTAATTAACCAGATGATCAGATAATTAGTTCACTGGTGAAGTGATCATTAGATTATGGATGATATTTTTGTTATCATTTATCCCTCATATTAAAAATAATTTTTTGTTAAGAGCAATTTTGCCTTTGTAGTAAGGAATTCTGACTGTCATAACTCAGAAGCAGAGAGAAGGCTATCCTGGTTTCTAGGATAGCCCCCTGGAGAAAATACTTACCACAGAGTATAATTGCCAAGGCTAGAACACCTTGATCCTTCTCACTACATGTCTTGTCGCTTTTGTTCCTAGATTTTTGTCTCCCTGTCCTTGTAAACTCTCCAGGATGATTCCTAATTAAGTTTCTGGAAAGTGCTCAGGGCTATTCCAAAAGCTTTTCAAAATTGACGTCCATTCCTATAAAAGTAAGTTTTGAGAAATGGTTTTCTTTTTTTGCCACAAAGTAGGTGGCAATGCCTTAACCGTATGCATGTTGTCAGGCCCAAGGGCCTCTTCCATCCTTGTCAAGGGGAGTGCTAACCTTCTCTCCTTTCATACAACATGAGAAATGGTTTTCTTAAAACTAGTTAGAAAGAATGACCTATTCCCCTCTTTTGCTAAAAATATATCTGAGAGCATGTAAAAGGAAGAGACACTTATGGGGTCAAGTCTTTATTCAGTCTCAAGCTATTTGAAACCGGCAAAAATTGATTGCAAAAAAAAGACATTAAATTGCATCCAAATTATAGCTTCACTTCTATCAATGATTAAGTAATCCAGCTCCTTTGTTAGCTTGGTCCTGAATACTCAAATCAACAAAAATGACTCTTTTTCACCAAATGGGCTCTTTACCAACAGTAAATTAATGTTCTTCTGTTTTAGAAAGGTCAACCCTGTGCTCAGGAGCAGTTTTCAAGGAAACCCACATTATTTCAATGGTTTTGACTAAGAAGGCTTTCAGTCCATAGCCTCCACTCAGTGGGAGCTGTTCATCAACACACTCACACAGATCCTCCAAGCCAGCACCGTAAACACAGTGCCCAGTCTTACTCACCACTAAGAGTGATAGTGAATGCTGTGTAAATGCACTTCAGGTAGCACACTGTGGGGCACCACTGGACTCAGAAAGTGACTGACACAATTTGGCACCTCTTCACATGGGCAGGCTTATGAAACATTCCTCTCACTAGTTGTCAAGTGTAAGCTTACTGTACAGACTCTATGAAAGCTAGCGATTTATTGGTAGGACTTCCATGAGCTGTTTTTATCATCTCCATAGATGAAGTAGTAGGCTGTCATATATTTCTATACAAGGGAGCGTTTATCATGGGAAATGAGTGAGGGGAAGAATGATTGCACTCATGATAGTGGTCATAACAACAGTTCATTTTGGGAAAATTAACAGCCATAGGTTGAATTCCTAGAAAGCTGATTCACTGAGCTGGAGAAAGAGCTCAGGTCATCAGTGGACACTGAGGCTAAAAAAGGGAAGGAAGCAGTTTCCATGGAGGGGGATGTAGAACTGTGATATCACCTTGGTGTATGCCTCCACCAACCCCAGGATACCAGCTGGAGCTGACAGGGGGAGCCCCTGGATGGAATCAGTTTCTAAGGCCTGTGAGACTATGTGTTTTGGTCCCTGATTCAAGCTTTTGGTAGAAGACACGACCTTGGCGAGGCAGTCTGCTTCAGCACAGAGGCCAGTGTTGAACAAGATCCACTTTCTTCATCTGGCAGAGGAGGGAGTGCGCCCGCCTCCAACCTCTCCAGGGAGGCAAGCACCGTGGGCCACAAGCCTCCCTTCACACTGCAAAGTGTGAATAAAAGCAGACTGCTGCCCCTAGCAGCTCAAGGCAATTATTCTAGCCTCGAATTTAGAACAAAAATATCCCTGAGGAGAACTGGCTGAAATGGGTGCTGCACGGGTTAGTTGTGTGGAGCTTGAAGTGGTCACTCACTACACAGTCATTACTACTTTAGACTAGATGTCAAGGCATGAGAAAGGGGCTGTCACCCCTGCATGCTCTGAGAAGTGCAGCTGAGGAACTTGTTAGAAATGTACGTTACTACTTCCACCCCAGAGAAACTCTTTAAATCAGGTTTGGGGCTGCTATCCACTTAATCAAATTGCAGGGGGGCTTCTTGTTTTCTCAAGTGGAAGATCATTGAGAGATACGTAGACTGATTCAAGACCAGTGTTCAGGACCCTTTCCGTCCTTCTCTCCCTCCCTCCCTCCCTCCTTCATTCTGCCTTTTATGCTGGGATTTGTTTTATTTTATACTGCTTTTCACTGTAGTTAAGAAGTGGTTCCTTGGAAAATTCAGGAGAATTTCTAGAAAGTTGTAAAATTCACACTTTTGCACAGTACTAAAACTCATCAAACTTAAAAAAAACAAGTTTTCACAATTTTTCCTTCTTTGCTTTGCATTAATTTTAGAGTTGGCAGTGTGGCTTTGAAAGCTAGGGTTCTGAGGTGAATTCCAGTTGTCTCCCTATATGTTTTCCATTCACATACCCAACAGAGGACTGTCTCAGGGCTCTTTATGAAGATGAAATAAAATCACATGTACAGAGTTAGTTCTAAAGTGTGGATTGCAATAAAGTCACAGTCGTGATAGCATCATTCTTATGTAGACTGATTTCAGATTCCACCAAACAAAGATTGTACTTGATTAATTAATGTGTAATTTGTACAAATCAACCTTATTAAACTAATGGTTTTCAGAGAGAGAGAGAGAGAGAGAGAGAGAGAGAGAGAGAGAGAGAGAGAGAGAGAGAGAGACAGAGAGAGAGAGAGACAGAGAGAGAGAGAGAGAGAGAGAGAGTATATACATCACTGAAATGCAGGCATTTCTCATGTAATATATTCTGGTTTACCCTCTGGCTATGAGATCAGGAGCCACAATTTTTTTTCTTTTTTTATTGTAATTAGTAAAAGGGTTACATGATATTTGCCAGATAGAAGGTGCATTAATTCACATACATTGATACCCTTTCACATGTCTTGGTATCCATTTCCCCCCATACCCCCCACCGTCTTGGTTTTCCCCCCTTCCCTATCAAATTTCAAATATCCAAATACAAGTAAATTCAATATATCAGATAACAAAGTGAGATACTATAACAATATGAGATAACCAAGGGACAGAAAGGAGATGAGAGAAAACATAATACATTAAGGACAACAATCATTCATTATATGGCTTTTGTTTCAATATCCTGGAGGTCATTTCTATTAGCTTCACATTATATAAGCTTATGTATCAAGATTTTGCTCTATTGCAAATCTCTGCTAGTAGAGCCCAAGGTTTCTACTGATTATGACGAATGAGGGAGACCATTGAGCTTAAGTTCCCTTGTCTCTGGCTTACTTCACTAAATATGATTTTATCTAAGTCTTTCCATTTCCTAACAAATAGGGCGATGTCATTCTTTCTGACAGCAGCATAGAATTCCATTGTGTACTAATACCACAACTTGTTGATCCACTCATCAACTGAGGGACATCTAGGTTGGTTCCATATCTTTGCTATGGTGAATAGTGCTGCAATGAACATTGTTGTGCTAGTTGATTTAGTATGTCCTTGTTTCTGGATGGTTGGGTAAATGCCAAGTAGTGGAATTGCTGGGTCATAGGGGAGTTCTATGTTTAGCCTTTTGAGGCACTGCCACACTGCTTTCCATAGTGGTTGAACGAGTTTGCCCTCCCACCAACAGTGTAGTAGTGATCCCTCCTGGCCACATCCCCTCCAGCATCTGTTATTATTTGTTTTCCTGATCCTGACCATTCTAACTGGAGTGAGGTGGAATCTTAGAGTTGTTTTTATTTGCATTTCTTTTATGACCAGAGATGTTGAGCATTTCTTCATGTGTCTATAGGCCATTTTTGTTTCTTCTTCAGAGAAGACTCTCTTTAAGTCTTTGGCCCATTTTTTTAATGGGACGGTTGTTACTTTGGAGGTTACTTTTGGAGTGATTCAATTTTTTGAGTTGTTGATATATTTTAGATATGAGGCCTTTGTCCGTTGTTTGGTTGGTGAAGAGTTTCTCCCACTCTGTGGGCTTCCTAATTAATTTACTAGCTATGTCCTTTGCCATACAAAAGCTCCGCAGTTTAATGCAGTGACACTTATCCAGCCTTTCTCTGATTTGTTGTGATTCTTGGTCCTTATTAAGAAAGTTTCAACCTGTGCCAAGGAGGCCTATTCCTTCCTGTAAAGTTTTCAGTGTGTTAGCTTTTACCTCCAGGTCTTTGATCCATTTGGAATTAATTCTAGTGCAAGGTGACAAAGAAGGATCCAGCTTTAGTTTTCTGCAGGTGCTTAACCAGTTCTCCCAGCACAACTTCCTGAAGAGGCTGTCTTTCTTCCATTCTATTTTTTTTGGCTCCCTTGTCAAAGATTAGGTGGCCATAGGTCTGTGGTTTAATATCTGGGTCCTCAGTTCTATTCCATTGGTCTTCAGGCCTGTTTTTGTGCCAGTACCAAGCTGTTTTGAGAATTATAGCTCTGTGATAGAGTCTGAAGTTTGGAATTGAAATTCCTCCGGCGCTATTCTTTCTGCTAAGAAGTGTTTTTGCTATATGGGGTCTTTTATTATTCCATATGAAATTTTGAATTGCCTCTTCTATTTCTTTAAAGAATGACATTGGCTCTTGGCAAGATTGTCATTTTCTTTTTTTTTATTTTACAAAGATGAATTTTTATTGGTTTCATATCACTTTTTCTCCAACAAATATTTCACTATGTGATGTTTACTTCATTTCCTCATAAATACTTTATGCCATAATTTCTTTAAAAAGCATAATTTGAATTCAAATGCTCAAAGATTAGTCACATAGATTTACATATAAGAAACATAATGGTGCCTTGCAAAAATTTTTTAAAAATTAGCATATATATTTCCTAAACTTCTCCATTAATGTACTTTGGTTGTCTACTCTATTTACATTTTGTTGACAATCATAAATTTATCTTTCCTAGTCATATACCCAGCAGGGTTTGTTATTAGCTTGATATTAAATTAAATTTACTTTCAAGATTACTTACAAGTACCTAAATCTCCTGTATCCCAAAATTCATTATATAATCTTTAATTGAATTTAATTATTCAGTTAATATTTACATGTTTCTAAATATTATAAAATGTCAGCCAGTGCTCTAATTCTTGCACGGTTGTTCATGCCTTGGTAATCAATGCTTTATTACTATACTGTGAGAAAATAAATTCTGTGGACAAATTTAAGGTCAGTCTGATTTTATCCTTAAAGGTGATCTTTGCTTGCTAATTCTGACCTGTGAAATTGTGCAATATTTAAACATAATCTCTCTTCTTATTTCCTTATATCTCCTTTTCTATGTCATTAGGTGGACGTTGTCATCTTCCCCTATAATGGAATCTCTAAACATAGTGTAAGAAATGAAGAACACATAGCAAGCAAAGGCCAGAAAAGACACAAGAATGTAGGCATCTGTGAGCCATGGAGGAAAGCCTAAGAAGAAACAAATTCTCACATACCCTTATCTTGAACTCCTAGCCTCTAACCCTCTGAGAAAATAGGCTTGTTCAGTATAAACCACCCAGATTTATTCCTATCTGCCTACTCTAGATATAATGAACATCCTGAAATTTATGTTCCCTATATATTTGTTTTGTGATATTAATTCCTATACTTAGCTCACTTCTGGCTTTTTCTGGGTATGTGATAACAAGGACTTCAACCAGAGCTTCTTGAAAGCTAGGCAAGCACTGTACCACCAGGCCACATTCCCATCCCTAGAGCCTGCTGCTTTGACAGGTTATTTTTTTCATTGTAATTAGTAAAAGGGATACATGATATTTGCCAGATAGAAGGTGCATTAATTCACATACATTGATACCCTTTCACATGTCTTGGTACCCATTTCCCTCCCCCCCCACACCCCCCACCCGTCTTGGTTTTCCCCCTTCCCTATCAAATTTCAAATATCCAAATACAAATAAATTCAATATATTAGATAACAAAGTGAGATACTATACCAATATGAGATAACAAGGGACAGCAAAGGAGATGAGAGACAACATAGTACATTAATGACAACAATCATTCATTATATGGCTTTTGTTTAACTATTCTGGAGGTCCTTTTAATTAGCTTCACACTATATGTCCTTATGTATCAAGATTTTGCTCTATTGCAAATCTCTGCTAGTACAGCCCAAGGTTCCTACTGATTATGACGAATGAGGGAAACAATTGAGCCTAAGTTCCTTTGAGTCTGGCTTACTTCACTTAATATGATTTTTTCTAAGTCTTTCCATTTCCTAACAAAAGGCACGATGTCACTCTTTCTGACAGCAGCATAGAATTCCATTGTGTACAAATACCACAACTTGTTGATCCACTCATCAACTGAGGGACATCTAGGTTGGTTCCATATCTTTGCTATGGTGAATAGTGCTGCAATGAACATTGTTGTGCTAGTGGGTTTAGTATGTCCTTGTTTCTGGATGGTTGGGTAAATGCCAAGTAGTGGAATTGCTGGGTCATAGGGGAGTTCTATGTTTAGCCTTTTGAGGCACTGCCACACTGCTTTCCATAGTGGTTGGTCCAGTTTGCACTGCCACCAACAGTGTAGTAGTGATCCCTCCTGGCCACATCCCCTCCAGCATCTGTTGTCATTCGTTTTCCTTATCCTGGCCATTCTAGCTGGAGTGAGGTGGAATCTTAGAGTTGTTTTGATTTGCATTTCTTTTATGACCAGAGATGTTGAGCATTTCTTCATGTGTCTATAGGCCATTTTTGTTTCTTCTTCAGAGAAGACTCTCTTTAAGTCTTTGGCCCATTTTTTAATGGGATGGTTGTTAGTTTGGAGGTTAGTTTTGGAGTGATTCAATTTTTTGAATTGTTGATATATTTTAGATATGAGGCCTTTGTCCGTTGTTTGGTTGGTGAAGATATTCTCCCACTCTGTAGCCTTCCTGATTAGTTTAATAGCTATGTCCTTTGCCATGCAAAAGCTCTGCAGTTTAATGCAGTCCCACTTATCCAGCCTTTCTCTGATTTGTTGTGATTCTTGGTCCTTATTAAGAAAGTTTCGACCTGTGCCAAGGAGGCCTAGTGTATCTCCTATTCTTTCCTGTAGAGTTTTCATTGTGTCAGCTTTTACCTCCAGGTCTTTGATCCATTTGAAATTAATTCTAGTGCAAGGTGACAAAGAAGGATCCAGCTTTAGTTTTCTGCAGGTGCTTCACCAGTTCTGCCAGCACAACTTGTTGAAGAGGCTGTCTTTCTTCCATTCTATTTTTTGGCTCCCTTGTCAAAGATTAGGTGGCCATAGGTCTGTGGTTTTATATCTGGGTCCTCAGTTCTATTCCATTGGTCTTCAGGCCTGTTTTTGTGCCAGTACCAAGCTGTTTTGAGGATTATAGCTCTGTAATAGAGTCTAAAGTTTGGAATTGAAATTCCTCCAGCGCTGTTCTTTCTGCTAAGAAGTGTTTTTGCTATACGGTGTCTTTTATTATTCCATATGAAATTTTGGATTGCCTCTTCTATTTCTTTAAAGAATGACATTGGGATGTTGATGGGTATTGCATTGAATTTGTAAATAGCTCTTGGCAAGGTTGTCATTTTCACAATGTTGATTCTTCCAATCCAGGAGCATGGGAGGTTTTCCCATTTTCTTAGTTCTGCTTTAATTTCCTTTTTTAGGGTTTTAAAGTTTTCATCAAAAAGGTCCTTTACATTCTTAGTTAAGCTAATTCCTAGGTTCTTTATTTTCTTTGAGGCTATTGTGAAACGAGTTTCTTTCCTGATTATTGCCTTGTTCCTCTGACTGTTGGCGTAAAGGAAGGCAGTTGATTTTTGAGGGTTGATTTTATAGCATGCTACTCTTCCAAAGTTTTGAATCAGCTCTAGGAGCTTGGGAGTAGAGTCTATAAGATTCTTTAAATACAGAATCATGTCATCTGCAAAGAGGGATAGTTTTATTTCCTCTTTCCCTACTTGGATCCCATTTATGCTTGCTTCTTGCCTTATTGCACTGGCTAGGAATTCTAGTACTATGTTAAAGAGGAGTGGAGAGAGTGGGCATCCTTGTCTCGTTCCTGATTTTAAAGGGAATGGCTTTAGCTTTTCAACATTAAGTGTAATACTAGCTGTGGGTTTCTCATACACAGCCTTTATTACATTGAGGAATGTTCCATGGATTCCTAGTTTCTCCAGAGCTTTTAACATAAAGGGGTGTTGGATCTTGTCAAATGCCTTTACACATCTATTGAGACAATCAAGTGATTTTTGTCCTTGCTCCTGTTGCTGTGTTGAATTATATTAATTGATTTGCGTATGTTGAATCAGCTTTGCCTCCCTGTGATGAATCCATTTTGATCATAGTGTATAATTTTCTTGATGAGTTGTTGTAGACGATTGGCCAGTATTTTGTTGAGAAGTTTTGCATCGATGTTCATCAAAGATATAGGTCTACAGTTCTCTTTCTTTGATGAATCTCTGTCTGGTTTGGGGATGAGGGTTATACTGGCTTCATAGAATGAGTTTGGTACGGAACGTTCATTTTCAATTTCGTTGAAGAGCTTGAGGAGTATTGGTGTGAGCTCTGCTTTGAAGACCTTATAGAATTCAGCTGTGAATCCATCTGGCCCTGGGCTTTTCTTAGGTGGAAGTTCTCTAATTGCCATTTCTATTTCAGAGCTTGAAATAGGCCTGTTGAGTTGGCTTAGTTCTTCTTGGTTCAGCGTGGGTATGTTAATATTGGCTAGGAATTCATCCATTTCGTCTAGATTCTCAAATTTGTTGGCATAAAGGTTTGAGAAGTATTCCCTCATGATATTCTGGATCTTGGTAATTTCTGTCGTGATATTACCATTTTCATCTGCGATTTGTTTATTTCGATATGCTCTCTTCTTTTTTTTGGTAAGATTTGCTAAGGGCTTGTCAATTTTGTTTCGCTCAAAGCTAGTGCTCTTCCATGTTGAACAATAGCTCCACATCCAGTTTTTTTGTGGTTAATTGGAGATAAAAGTTTCAGAGACCTTACTGCCTGAGTTGGCTTTGAACCACAGTGCTCAAATCTCAGCCTCCTGAGCAGCTAGAATTACAGGTGTGAGGCAGTAGAGTCAGGCTCTCAGTCTATTTCTGTCTCTGGACAGTGTGGTTCTCAGGCCAAAGAACTGAAGTTTTAGGCCAGCAACAAGTTTATGTATGAGATGAGATTGGCCCCATGTCAGTTTTGACAGGAATGGGGAGCCTGAAAGCACCCACATAAGCTCCCCTAGCCTGACTCTCAGGAGCTCTGTGGGATTTCAACTCTGCTGCATTAAGCTATTAAGTTTAAGGAAATTTTCTGCACAGAAATAGATAATAGCATATATTTTGCACAGGTAATTGACTGTTTATGGTAAAAGCTTTTGTCTTCAGTAGAACAGGTGACTGGGGAGATGAAGTATAAAGACACAAAGGACTTGATGTCCTTATTTGTACCTGAGCTAGAAGCTCTTTTCCCTTTCTTATTCTTACTTTTTGTAAAGTATGACTGCTGAAAGATTTAAGTTTTCAAGCCTTGCTTTTGTTTTTCTTAAGACATACATGTCAATCCGTCATAAGATATTTTGGAGAATCTTTGCATCAATGTGTAGTGCCTTTCATTTTAGATACTGTCAAATTATTTCTCATTGCTCACTAAACAGATGAACTACGAAGACTTTGCAGATAGAGATGTTTATACCTTTCCAAGTTTATCACAGTCCCTAGCATGCAGCACAGGTCTAATAAGTACTGAAGATACGATTCCTATTATATATGGGGTAAAATAATTTAAAGAGAAAACAGACAGCTTATTCAAGTTACATGCTCAGTTTTCGGAACCTAAGGCTGCAATAACCATAGCCCAATTTTCTTCCAAAGGAAATACATGTCACCTGGAGAGTGCACACTGCTCTCCAGAGGAATGTGCTGGGAGAGGGAACAGCCAAACCTGAGCCCAGTATTCAAAACCACAGTGTCCTTTTATTTCCAGTGGTGTCATCCACCAGGTTCAGCCGGGTGATAGACAGCTGGGAACCTGCACCTGTATAGCTTCTGGAAACAATTCTGCTTCCCCCTGCTAGAATGTTATGTGTAGATGGAGCACAGAGCAAACACTTGATAAAAGGCAATTCCAGAAACCATCTCGACGCTGCTTGCTTAGTCATCCATCCACACCAGGCAGAAATTCTGTCAGAACTTGTCACTTTTATTTAAGCAAGGCCTTGACATTGAGCGACTTCATTCTAATCATGCTTACACTGGGTCTGACAGTTTCACAGTATCCGTGTGTCCATTGTACGTGCTCAGGTAGATAATTTATCACCCAATATTTCTCTTTGAGCAACTCTGATAGATTCTTACCTTCCATCACACCAATTTCTAGAGAACAACAGAAAAACAGACTGTATTGAAAACAATCATTTATTTCAATTCTCAGGGGATTGTGCGAGAAAAACACAGGACTAAAACAAACAATGTATTTTTGGGAAGAATGGAAAGTAGAAACAAAGATACAGAACCCATAAAGAATGGAATCCTAGTTTTATTCAGTTTCTATTTTAATCCTATATTTTCATTTGCTCAGTTTTGTTGCTGTTTACAGATCACCCTTCAATGCAATTTTAAATGCAATGTGAATAATGGCATGTAAGCAGAATCTTCTTGTCATATTTGGTAATCTGTTTTAATTAGCAACACATGAGGACACTGTCTTAATATCATACTTGCTTTTAGGCATTATTTCATATATCTCTTTCCTGCAACAAATGATAAGTTATCTCCCGATTTCAGAAGTAAAGAATACATCTCAGGACAGTCAAGCATCACAGTCAAAGGGTTTTAAAGAGAGTTCATCAGAGAGATCATTATCTCTTCATGTTCTCTATTGAAACATAGCCATGTGTGTCACTTTTTTTGGAAGGTAGACACGTGAACTTCCTTACTAAACTGCAGAATATGGACCAAGAGAATGATGCACATGAGTTTACACTTGCAGAATTTTTACACCTTCAGTAGGTAGATAGAGCTGAAGTGCTTCATGCCACCCTCAAGCCACGAATCAGTGTTTAAAGGCACTTCATGTATCGCAGATGAAAGAGAAATGTGGAGAGTATTAGTGTTAAATATCCTTCCAAGAATAGGTCAGCACCCACAACAGACAATGCAGGTGTGGAAGTAAAGAAACATTGTGGAGTGCAGGTCCATCAGGTATGATGTTTGGGCCTTCCATGTCCTGAGGCAGTCAGCCTAGGTTCAGCACCCAGGTCAGGAGAGCCAGGAAAATGAGAGGAAAGAGAGCCAGGTTCCTGAATGAAAATGAAACAGCCGAGTCTACCAGCCCTGAAGCCTGCACTATTTAATTATTGCCTATAGTTTGTGGTTGCTGGTGTTTGCAGAATTATAGCAAGAATATCTTACTGAAAATCCTATTTTTATCACCTAAGTTAGTAAGTCAGTATTTCTTTAATGAAATATCAATGTTTCCGGTATTTATCCTGGATCACATGGTATAATTCTGATGATTGTTGATACAGTTAGGATGCTGGAAGGGGCTGTGAGGGGCTATGTTTGTTTTAATCCATAACTTTGCACATAATCATTGGGCTTAAATTTAATTTCAAACTTAGACTATGCCTAGTAGTATTTGAATAACTGTAGTAATTAGTCATGGTTGTACTGGCAGAAGTAACTTCCATATTTACTGAATTCCAGGTACTTTGCCAAGCACAGCATAAAAATTATATTTTAAAATTATACCATTAATACCACCATGTATGGTAACTTATAAATATGTAAGAAACCTCTCACTATTTTTCTTTTCTTGTTGGTAGTTGTGAGGTTTGAATTCAGAGCCTAGTACATGCCATGTCATTCTACCACGTGAGTCATTCCCAACCCTCTGTAGGATAGGGTTTATGTTCAGACCAACCTCTGAGCAGGATCCTCCTGTATACTTCCCAGTCCCTGGATAGCTGGGATAACAGATGTGCTGAATCACCTTTCTTATGGGATTAAAACATTCTCAGTGGATCTAGGTCTCTAGAAAACATTGCCACCAGGTTTGCAGGCAGCATGAATCTCAGAGTTCATAGGCCCTGTGCTGATATTATTATACTCTACTGTTTCCTGGAGCTTAGTGGGTTAGACAAGGTGCAGCATCGTTTTTCTTATTTGGTAAATGAAGGAGTTAGGTAAAGAACGGGGCTCCCTTAAGACCTGAAATATAGTCAATGCTATCATGGTGCATAAATCCTGATCACTTTTTGCTCTGAGTGCATGAATGTGGAAGACTTAGAGTGACAGCCAACATGGCTCTGTTCCTGCAACCTGAGACCATGAAAACCAGCACAAACAGTGCACACTTTGCCATGCAAAAGAGTGAAGAGTTGAGTCTTTCCCAGCCATTAAGTCACATTGAAGGAAAGGAGAATGTTCTGATGGAATTGGTTTCCTGACTCTGTCTTGTTGCATGGTCCTGGACTCAGCCATATACAGCAGGAGTATCCTGAACATTCACAGCCTAAAATAGTAATTTTCTGTGGCACTTTATTCTTATTTTTAGGATTTTTAACACCTCCCTAGTTAGTCATGCATCATGGCACTCCCTATGTCTGCTGCACTCTATGAAATGTATATAGAATGTATAGGGCTTGCTTGCTCCTCCTCATGGAGGGCTGACTCCAGACAGCCATGGTTCCCTGATGTACCATTTCCCTGCTTCTGCTGCACTGGAGGTGTCTAAGAAAGCCTGAGCTTCCCCTTGGGTGCCATCAGGAAGCTCAAACCATGGAATCCTTGGTCTGTGCTTTATACCTTATAACCCAGACTTACCATGGAAACCCAGGCAGTCCCTGCTCCCTTAAAGCTGGATGTGGACCAACCTGAGCACTTATTGCTCTTTCCATAGAGACTTGCACTTTTTGAGTAATGAACGTCTTCAGGCTGTCATCGGGTACCTATCACATTATCAATCTGGACATCCAAGTAACTCGTCCCATTCAAATCTTGCCTTTCCCTGTTAAAATGCTTTGCATATTTCGTCTGTATCATACTCATAATAACATCTCTGTTTAGTATGAAACGGAGGGATTCACAAGAAGGTCACATTTTTTTATTGCCAAGGGATGTGGTCGGTTCAAGATCCCTGAGTCTCCAAGTGATACTGTTATAAAATTAAATTCTCAGGATGTCAGAAATGTCCATTGAATATTTAGAAAAAAAAGGTGAGTATGAGAAAGTGAAGATCACAGAATAGCATCAATTAGACTATTTCTATTGATGGGATTGAAGAGCGGTATGAAGTACAAGGGGCTTTCCAAATTGTGTGTGTATATCCACAGACATAATGTTTAAACTGTACTTATTTATTTTTACTTCTTGTTAAATGTAAATTATGCACTCATTATTCTGTTTTACATAGATTAGGAATTTATGTGAAATAGATTTTAAAAATAGAGTACTAGAGTGAAATAAAGGGAAAAAAATGATGAAATTTTTGTTTCAGAGCTATATTATTATTATTATAATTATAATTATAATTATTATTATTATTATTATTATTATTATCAGCTCTGGGGCTTGAACTCAGGGCTGCCTGAGCACTATCCTTGAGCTTTGTCAAAGCTAGAGCTCTACCACTTGAGCCACAACACCATTATCAGTTTTTTCTGTGTATGTAGTACCAAAGAATCAAACCCAAGTCTTCTTGCATTCTAGGCAAGCACTCTACCACTAGGCCAAACTATCAGCCCTAAAATTACCTTTAAACCACTTTCTAAACACCCCCCAAAATGTATACAATATGTTAAATAACCATGACTTTGGAAGACATTTACTAATGATAAAAGACAGGAGAGTGAGCAAATTCACAACACTGCATTTTAAAACTGGATAGCATGTAATAATGATTGTACAAGGAACAATTTACTGTTGTTTACAGCACCCAGTTATTGCTTGTAATAATACCAGGTAGTGTCATTTATGCTGGTTTTGTTTAAAAAGTTAAGAAAAGAGTCAAGTCAGCAGGAGTAACTAGCTCAAGAAATACTATATTCTCATTCTCATGCTCATCTGTCTAATAGTGTTACTATACTCTGCTTATTTGTAAGAGACAAAATATGTATAAATGGTTAAATTAAAATTGGTAACATGAACTATGATTCAACCAATCAAAATACAATTTCTTATCCTATTCTCTTCTCTGAAATTGCTTTCTTCAATGGAAGTACATTTAATCAGAGAGTGGGAAATCTTGGGCCATATGGTGTGGCATTCTTAGTGCCGAGGTAAATGAACTGTGATCCTGCAAGTTAGCCTCCGATGCTGTACTTCTTGGGCTAAGGCTGAGCTCCCTGAAGTATGTGGTCTATGCAGGTTGTGCCTCAAATCTCCAAGTACTCATGCCCTATCTTCCCGTAAGTTTCTATTGCATTTAAAGCAGTTTTAGAGCAATAAATCAGTCGGGCATGACAAAACATACCCATCAAAATGACCAAAATGAACAGAAATGACCACAGCAAATAGTGAAACTTACCACACATTGTCACTGTGATTATAAATTATAAAAATACATTTGGCAAAAGTCCCAATGGTTTATTAGAAACTTAGATCTACTTTATGACCCAGATCCCTTTATTGGATATTTGTCCAGGATGCAAGAAACTGTTCCAAAGAGTAATTTGAAAAAAGAAAAGTATTTGGAAACTAACAGCTTTATTTTTACTGCCACAGATACAAAAACAGTTCCTTTTCCATTATGGAAGGATAAATAAACTTGGCTTAGCTAGTGGCATGTTCATCAGAAATATGACGGAAAATTTCCCAATAGGTGCAATAATACTGATGAGTCTCAAAGCATTGTTCCTGTGGAATGAGTTATAGAGAGGACATGCACAGTAGGACTTCATTTATGTGAAATTCTAGAAGAGGTGACCCACGGGCACACCCCATGATAAAAAGAACACTAGTGGTTGTCCCTTGGAAGATGATAATGGGGGGGGTCCTTTGGAGGAGACCAAGCAGCCCATGTAGGACCAATGAGGATGTATAAGGAAAGGTTGTCTTGCAAAGACAGGCTTAAGATTGGTGGCTTTTCTTACACCTGTAACCCGAGTTAAGAGAATGACATCTGGGACTGGGGCAGGTACCTGCAATTTCAGCACACAGGAGGCTCAGACAGAGGGGATGTAAGGGCAAGAGTGCAGCCTGGCAATTTAGTAAATAAAAAGAAAGAATTAAAACAAAGAAGGGGATGAAGGCAAACAAGACAGAGGAAGGAGACACAGAGGTAGGAAGGATGGATAGAAAAAAGGAAAGAGACATAAAGAAAGAAATGAAAGAGGGAGAAGAAAATGATGGGTAGATCATTAGATATGAAAGTAAACAAATACAGCAAAATGAAAATTGTGTTACTGTTTTCTAAATTAATGAGGACCAAATTCTAAGGAAACCAACAGTATGAAAGGACTGCTATTGGGATTAGCAGAAACATTTCTTTTCTAGTTTCGGTTGACTCTTGTATAGACTTTGGTTGTCTTGCCTTTCTTTACATGGCTTCTGTTTGAGGAGGCTTTGTGGCTGCCCTGGATTTCCTTACTCCTCTCCTGAGCCTCCTTCATTGGAACTGACTGTCTCTAAATATTTTCCTCAGTGATGTGCTCATCCTCTGGTCTTAAGGCACTCTTTTATAATGTAAGAAGGCAGACAGTATCTTTCTGTCTAGATCTCTCTCTTTAGATACACTGCTTGTATCTACATATCTATTGAACATCACAATATGTGTGGTAATACTAGTATGAAGAAACAAAAATCACTATCAAAATATGTCCATGTATAAAAGGGAACAGTAAAGCTTGCTGAAATTGGCTTGGTGGGGGAGAAGGTGGAGGAGGATGAAGGTCAGGGCACGAGTCTGTTCATGGTACTAGTCTGGTCAGGGTACATGCTATGTATGCATAAATGGACAGTGAAAACTGAATACCTTTCTGCCACTAATTGATTCTAGTAAAATGCTTTTTAAAATGAAAACTATCCATAGTTCAGGTTTTCTAATAAATGCATTTAATGAATTCTTTCAAGGTCAGAAGGTACTTGCACATACATCCATTTAAAGACAAATAGACTGTGGTTTACTTGTATGAAACAAATAACATATATGTATAACCAGAAGTATTCTGATTCCTAGTTTCATGCTGTTAAACTCCTTACTATAATCCTCTCATGATAAATCTTCCAGGGCTTTGCAACAAAAATTCAATCCCAACAGATCCTACTCTGAAACCATCTTTCTGATCTACTGATCACTGATATTCTAATTCTTCCTCATTTTTGAACTCAAGAAACTGAACATTTTCTCTTACATACCCTGTGTAATAAACCTCAACATCTTGTAGCTTCTGCTCTCTTCCTTCCTTTACAAGTGCAGCCTCAGTGCTGACCCTCCTCCCAGACCTTCAGCAGCTCCCTGCTCTCCCTGAGCCAGGTGGTGGCCTTTCCCATCCACTTTTCACAATGCAGTGTGCAGTCAAATCTGATCAGTCACTTTCTGGCTTTCTTAAAGCCTGTCAATGTCATTCCACTGCCTGGAAGACAAAACTCTAATCCTTAAGAGAGCTGCAAGTTTATTCAAGATCTAGCATCTGCTCAGACCCATGGTTGCTTCTCCTGAAACACTTGACTGTGCGCCACAAAAGGACACCCTTTGCAGGTGCTCTGACATGCTGTTGTATTCACTCCTGAGACTGTAAGGTTATTTTCTCCTTCCTCACAGTTTTGCCTTCTTCCTTCACTCAGTAGACTGGCTGCATCTCATCCTGTGTATTTCATCTTACTGTAACTTCCTCCTGAAGCCTGCTCTCACTCACCAGGATGGTTGACATTAGCCTAGCTGAAGAATCCATTGTGCTAGCCCTTTTACCTTCTTTCTTGCCTGATACTGTCACTGCATGTTGCTTCAAAGGTAGAACTCTTGGATTTTTTTGGCCAGTCCTGGGCCTGAGCACTGTCTTTGGACTTTCTCAAGGCTAGAGCTCTACCACTTGAGCCTCATCACCACTTCCGGCATTTTTCTGTGTATGTGGTACTGAGGAATTGAACTCGGGTCTTCGTGCATGGTAGGCAAGCACTCTACCACTAGGCCAAACACCTGGCCCAAACTCTTTTTTTATTAAAGAATTTATTAACATTAATTTTTACATCATATTTCAAATGACGTGTTTAACAAACAATTATTCAAGAAGGGAATCTCTATATACAATCATTGGGACTAAGTTTTTAGAACATAATCAAAATTAGGCTAAGGGTTTGTATAACATAGATACATAATAATCTATGTAATAAAACATTATGTCTATAGAGTCATAGGTTTTTCTGACTATGTAATTGTGTTTATATTTCCAATACCATGTCCAAAGCATTGGGTATGCAAATATTGAGTCCTCGCTCTTGTACTATTTGGATCGAATAGCCACATATTAAGGATACCATGCGCCTTTGTTCCTTTGGTCTTGACTTGTCTCACTCAACATGATTCGCTCTAGACTCATCCACTTCTCTGCAAATGCCATTATTTTATCTTGTCTGTAAATGATGTAGCTGTATACATTCATCTGCAGTAGGGCATCTGAATTGTTTCCATCGCCTGGCTATTGTGACTAGTGTAGAGATAAAAGTAGCTGAGCAGGTGTCCTGATCATATCTTGGGTTATGATGTTCAGGATAGATGCCAAGAAGTGGTATGGTGGGATCGTAGGGAAGGTCATTTTTCAGTTCTGTAAGAAACCTCTACACTGCTTTGCAGAATGGCTGAACTAGTTTACAATCCCACCAGCAGTGCAGTAGGGTTCCTTTTTCTCCACAACCCCGCCAGCATCTATCATTGTCTGAGTTCAAAATCTTGGCCATTCTTGTTGGTGTAAGGTTGGTGTAGGGTTGTTGTTATTTGCATTTCCTTTATGACCATAGATGATGAACATTTTCTCATATGCTTTTCTGCCATTTTAATCTCTTCTTTTGATAAGTCTCTCTTTAGTTCCCTTGCCCATTTAGTGAATGGTTTGTTGGGTTTGGGGGAGATTAGTTTCTTGAGTTCCCAGTAGATACTGGATATTAAGCATTTGTCAAATGTATTATTGGTAAATAGCTTTTCCCCGTTGGTTGGCTGTCTCTCTACTTTTGTGGCTATGCTTTTATCTGTGCAGAAACTTTTTAATTTTAGGTAGTCCCATTTATCGAGTCTCTCTCCAATCTGTTGTGACCCTAGGATTCTGTTCAGGAATCTTTTGCCTGTGCCTATGAGTTCCAGTGTCTCTCCTACCCTATCATGTAGCAGTTTCACAGTTTCCAGTCTGACATTGAGGTCTTTGATCCACTTTGAGTTAATCCTTGTGCATGGCGTAAGGCTAGGGTCAATGTTTAGTTTTCTGCATGTGGCTGCCCAGTTTTTCCAGCACCAATAATTGAATAGACTGTGTTTGTTCCACTGTATATCTTTGGCTCATTTGTCAAATACAAGTTGACTATGGGAATGTGTTTCTATTTCTGGATGTTCTATTCTGTTCCACTGATCTTCTGGTCTGTTTTTGTGCCAGTACCATGCAGTTTTTGTTATTATGGCTCTATAGTAGAGTTTGAAGTCTGGTATTATAATACCACCTGCATTGCTCTTTTTGCCTAGAATTGTTTTGGCTATTCTAGGTCTTTTCTTGTTCCATATGAACCTTTGGATTGTATCTTCTTTGTTTTTATAAGTAATTTTTTATTGTGATCAATAGAAGGGTTTCATTATATTCACCAGATAGAAGATGCATAACTTCACAAACATTGATACCCTTTCTCATGACATGGTCCCCATTTCCCTCCCTACTCCCCCCCCCCACTTATCTTGATTCCCCCTCCTTCCCTATCCAATTTCAAATAACCAATTAAGCACATATAAAATATATCAGATAACAAGGTGAAAAATTGTAACAATATGAGATAACCAAGGGACATATCTTCTATTTCAGTAAAGAATGTCTTCGGGGTTTTGATGGGGATTGCATTGAATTTGTATATCAAATTTGGCAGTATCGCCATTTTCACTATGTTGGCAAACTCTAACTTTTTGTTAGCTTTGTTTTTCCAAGAAATGAAGTCCAAGAGAATGATTTGAGTACAAGTAGTTTTGAACGTGGTCCCAGGAACCCCTGGTGAGAGTAAGGGAGATGGAGAGACAGAGAGGACAGCACACGCAACACAGGGATGTATGACCTGGAGTGCATGGTGCAGATATTCTCTGGAAGCCAGGTCAGATCGGTACCTCACAGGGACCCTGCCTGAGCAGGGCTACCTTCTCACAGGCTAATTGGTTTGACCAGCTCTTTTGATCATACTATGCCATCAAATGGTATGGCTGAAGGCACTTAAGGAAAGGGCCATTCACTGCCTATCAGCTCCGCGACTCTTCTATTCATGCAGAAAGAACCCCAGTGATGCAAAGGGGCACCACACAAAGGTACACAAACACAGGGGGTTGACATTTAAGACATGGTGGAAACAGATGTGACAAGGAACAGGAGCTTGCCAGCTTGTTCACTGTCCATGCTCAGAGATGCTCCGGACCTACAAAACAAGTGAATAGCTGAAGGCTAGATTTTATGACTATTCGTGGCTCTGTTGTCATCACAATCCAGTACTTCTAGCACTTCATTCTTAGATATTTTGAATGAATAAAATGACTAAAGTCCGGAATGAGAAGTTGATCTGGACAGACAGACAGACACACACACACACACACACACACACACACACACACACACACACACACCCTCCAGAGTGTCTTTGTTAAACATGTCACTTCATTATCCTTGCATGAGCATTGTACAGCACACTATACACTATTTAATCATTTGTAACCAGGCTGCATTAGGGAGAGGATGGGAGCAACCTGTTCTCATCTGCCTCACAGCAGAGTCAAGCTAATTGGAGGAACACCACCATGACCCAGTTTGGGGCTCCATCACTTCTGGAACATTTAAACCACAGTGTGTGTGGGGGGGAATGGAGGTAGAACACAGATGAACTGTTGCCACCTGAGCTCTACTCACACCGGAAATGGAAAGACAGCTCCAGCTACAGAGCTATTAGTCTTTGCAGGAGGAAAAAGAACTAAAGTGGAGGTGTGGGTGTGGAGAGGCTGAGTCTCCAAATAGCTCCTGAAATGCCATCTGGAGCAGGAAGGGCTTGGGGGAAAGGACAAAGGGACTCTGTTTAAACAACAGCAGGAAGTAGCTGCACTCAACTTGGAGCTTTTCATACATTTGACATTTTTTAAAGCCCTTTTGCATATGAATTGTATATGTAGTGCCCAGCCTGCCGGGTTCAGTCAATTGAGACCCGAGAGGGAACCCTACCTAAATGAGTGGGAAAGACAGACACAAAGAATGAGATCAAGACAGTGCTCTGATCAAGGTCTGTTTATTGAAAGTCAGAGGGGGTTTATATAGGGCTTTAAAGCAGGGGCTAGCACAGCGGAATTTTTACTTGCAAGATTCATTATAGGCAGGAAAAGAGGGTTTGTGAGACTCTCATTATAAGCAGGAAAGGGGGTTTGGGAAAACAGGACATGGAGCAAGTCGACCTGTCGAGATAACACTTCAAACATTTCTTTGACGTAAATCAGAATAGTCTATATATCAACTGTCAAGATACCAGTCCAGATGCTTCTTGACACAGAGCAAAGTAACTTATAAATTATGATAGCAGTCTGGATGTCTCCTGGCACGGAGTAAAGCAACCAGTAAACAAAGATAATGATCCAGATGTTTCTTAGCACAAAGTAAGCGGCCTAAAACTTTTTTACTAAGCAGTCTCCAACGATGTAGCCCTGTGGTCTACTTTGCCAATAATGATGTTTCCCCCTCTCACCCGGGTTATGAGGGAGGGAGTAGAATGTCTTTTTCTTTAAGAAAATTCTTTCATATACTGACCATATATAAAATACATCAAAATCCAGATTTTGAAATATCATTAGAAATAGCTCTTTACTGAATATAAAATCATTTTCATGAAATTTAAAATGCACAGTTGAAGATTTTAGAAAATTCATAGGGAGATGCTTTGATTATTTTTGTTTATTAGGCAGTACTGGTGATTGAACTCATGACTGTTATTGTTTTGCCATCTAAGCCACGCCTGCTGTTGATTGACTTCTCTTAGTTTTTTTTTCCAGGTAGGTCTCAACCTATCTTTGCCTAGCCTGGCTTCCATACAGAATCCTCCATCTGTTCTCCTAATGGTTGAATTATAGACATGACCCCAACAAGCCTGGCAGGAGATTAACAAAACAATAATCTCTAATGCACTAAGCAATATAAATATTTTAGCATTTTCCTCCTGTCTGTACATTGCTTCCCTGGCTACCAATTTTGAAAAAGTTATCTTTATGGCACTCAGATTTGAGATATAGTACATTGTTTTTTCTCTGAAGTTACTTATGGAGACCCATGTTGATGTTCCCAGAGAAATTACTCAATCCAAAGGGGAAAAATTGGGAGAAAATGAGGGAGGGGGTGACACTGTTAAAAAAGAAATATATTCTTGACATGACTATGAAACTGTAACTCATCTGTATATCACCTTTGGAATTTAAAAAAAGTTACTTAAGATTTAGACCTGGGTGATTTTCCATCTCTCATTCTCCGAAGGATTGCAGAGGTTGGTGACTCTCCTTGGAGAATTTTCATGGGAGCATTATAAAGAAGTTAACATTGAAACATCACCAGTGGGCCGTGGGATCTGGCAACTGGGAGTCAGGCTTATAGCTTCTAAAACTGTGAGTAAAGAAAATTGCAAATTCTGTTCAGGAGGGTTAACTGATTTTTGTTTTGTTTTGTTTTTATCTGATACTGGGATTTGAACTCATGGCTTCTTTCTTACTAGGCAAGTATTGTCCTACTGACCCAGATCCTGTCCACCCAAGTGATTTTGATATGAGGTTTCACTGTTTGCCTGGGCTCTACCCTGGAACTATAATTCTGTGGTTTATGATTTCTACTATAGCTGAAATAAATAACTTGCCATAGCACCCCATCGCTTCTTCTGTTAAGGTGACAGGCACTGAGCAGTAAAGATTCAGAGGGAAATCTGCTGAACCCCCCCACAACTTGTACCATTATAGGAAAGCATCAGATGTATGTTTTTTAAATTCCAGGTGTGTATGGTGTGTATATATCATAGTGGCTCACCTGGGTTATAGTAGACCACAATCAATCTTGGTCTGAAAACATTCATGGAAGACACAGACAAAGATGGTTCAGCTGTTGGCACTGCAGGTTGTGCCAATTACATTCTAATTGTCCTTACCATCATTGTGTTTACAGAAATAGGACTGATGCTTTTCTATTTTTAGCCATGAACCCAAGGATAGAATCTTAGCCTTGGGCTTACCGTGAATCAGAGCCCTGTTTCCAAGCTCTTCAGTGATGATGGGCTGGGCTGAGTCAGAAGTCCCACTCTGTGGAAACAGCTTGAGGCTGCCTTGGCCTGCAAATCTCTGACCCACTTGGCACACTTGCCATAGGACTAACCAGAGACCCATTCCCACTAACCCTCATAAACTCCTAGAATGTACTTGGGACTTAGCGAGACCATTATGAACCCAATTGGGAAACATTGCCACGTCATATATTGCCCAGAAAAAAATATGAGTCTCTCATGTATGTATATGTCAGTCAGTCATGGGACTTGAACTCTGGGCCCTGGAGTTGTACCTGAGTTCTTCAGCTCAAGGCTACCACGCTACCCCTTGAGCCTTAGCCCCACTTCCAGTTTTCTGGTGATTAATTGGAGATAAGAGTCTCACAGACTTTAGTGCCCAGGTTGACTTTGAACAGTGATCCTCAGATCTCAGCCTCCTGAGCCACTGAGCTCGACTGAGTTTCTCGTATTTTTATATAATAATTTTTAAGGACTGCCTTCCCACACACATAATAAAAACCCAATTTTTTATTATGTTTATAAAACTATGAGTCCTGATGATGACTAGAGTACAAATAAAGTGATTCCTTTTGTACTGTGTATAGTTCATATTTGGAGAGCTTTGATAGGTCAGTGCCATTCATCTTCAATCTCTTCCCCACAGCATGACCCTCTGAGTTCCCACATCCTCTAATTTCCATCTGGTTTGACCAGTTAGGTTTGTCATAAGTAGGGCACAAGGAATTCTGTGTACTTACTTCTGTTCTCCTTCCCTGACCAGCAATCATTTGGAAGCAGTTGTATTTACCTCAAGTCAAAGCTTCTCTTGGATAGCTTCTATTTCCCCTTTTATCCTGAGTGCCACAACTAATCTTATCTCTTGTGTTTTCATGGTCTGGTAGACAGCATAATGGCCTTTCACAGGTGTGTACTGTCTACACCACACACATGGAAGGGTTTATTTATGTTGGAAGGGCAATTTATGTAATAAAAACAACTTTGCAAGAGTGCACAAGGATGTGGATGTGACTTCTTCCTGGATTATCGGTATAGGCTCAGTGTTATTCTAAGGATCCCTATAAGCAGAGAGTAAAGAAGTCCCAGCAAGAAAGAGACACAGTGAACGATACATGTGTGATGCAGTTGCTAGTTGGAATTGGAAGAGGGCTTCTAGCCCAAGAAAAGAGGCTTCTAGCGCAGGGAAGGCAAGGTGAAGTTCCTAGGAGTGCTGTTGGGACACCTTGACTTTTTCAGCAGCGAGACTTTCAGCCTTCGATGTGATGTTGTGTTGGTCTGAGACACTGTGTTCATGGTAATTAGAAACAGTGATAGGAAATTAATTCAGGTGATCCTAGTTCCCATGGTTGGTAGACCAAGGTATTATGTCCTCCCTTCACTGGTGTGTTCTACAGCTTTTTAAGTCCTCCCCAGCTTACCTACCCTTTAGTGATGCCTTGGAACATGCCCCCTGTTTCCTCCCAGGACCACAATTGTTGTGATGATGAACATGATGATAAGCCCAAGTGTAGAGACATGTGCTATGGTTGTGGGCCTGTAGAACATATATGCAATGCCTGGCAAGTAGTTTTACTGTAGCATGATTTACAAGAATGAAAAAAAGACGTGTCCAGTTTTCAGAAGTAAGAAAATAGGTATATTAATGGTGGTAAAGATATACATATATATTATGAATAATGGAATCTAAGCAATGTTATATATGGTCATATGTGCATGCATGATTATCCAATGAATGAACAATAGTATTTTTGTACTTTTTAGGTTTTGCAGATTTTTTACAGCTGTCCCTATTACCAGAAAGGAAGCTTTCTGGTAGTGACAGGACCTCCTCAAATGTAGTAGGATGCTTGTGTTGCATGTGAAATTCTTTCCTCTTGGGTCACATGCTGATTTCCTCTGTTTCCATTGTGTGCAACTGTGCTACAGTTTCTTGTATTGCTCTTTTTTTTGCCAGTCCTGGGCTTGAGCTCAGGGCCTGAGCACTGTCCTTGGACTTTCTCAAGGCTAGAACTCTACCACTTGAGCCTCAGCACTACTTCCGGCTTTTTTTTTGTATGTATGTTGTACCAAGGAATCGAACCCGGGTCTTTGTGCATGCTAGACAAGCACTTTAACCACTAGGCCAAATTTCTAGCCCCTCTTGTATTGCTCTTTGTCTCTAATATATTCTAGACTTTTCAAGGCAAATAATTCCTAAAATCTCTCTCTCTTGTCTTCCTACTGCTTTCTAGGTGGCCTGTGATTCTGTATTTACTGAGACTTCTATTGTGTTAACTTTTTAGGTGTTTAATCAAATTTTCTTTGAAAAAAGTCTTCATTCTACACACGAAAAATACAATTATCAAAAACTTGTATGACTAATGTATTTAGTGGGGGGTGGGTTAGACAAAAAGATAAAATGCCTGATTTAAGATGCAAATGATAGTGAATTTTTTATATCATATTCTTGTCACAGCATTACTCATTTAAAATGTGTTTACTAAGAGGATTGGATGAATGGTAAGTACTTAGATGAGGTAAACAGCAGGATTAGACTATTCTGAAATTGTATGAAACATTGAAAGGAAAAGAAAAAGAAAATAGAATATTTTAATTTATTAAAGATGGAAAGACTTACTTCATGGATTATGTAGCCTAATTAGAGGTTAGAGTGGGTTAAGCAGAGAAAAAAACTCTAGGAGTAGAACTCATTGTTTTGGAAGATGCTGTAAGAAATAGAACAGTGATACAAAGTAGCTATGAGGACATAAAATATTGCTTAATAGAATTGCATGTTAGATGGTAATCCATCACATCAGACCATAATAAACAGTGTAGCAGAGACAGAGAAAATAAGTCCCATCATAACAGGGTCTAGCTCATGTTCCAGGACTCTTTCTATCAGTTTTGAATGTGAAAAGGGAATCTTCATTAATGATAATAGTTACTCATAAGCAACATGAACACGGTTCTATGTTCATTCTTTTTTTTGGTCAGTCCTGGGCTTGAACTCAGGGCCTGAACACTGTCCTTGGACTTTCTCAAGGCTAGAGCTCTACCACTTGAGCCACAGCACCATTTCCGGCTTTTTCTATGTATGTGGAATTGAACCCGGGTCTTGGTGCATGGTAGGCAAGCACTCTACCACTAGGCCAAACTCGTGGCCCTCTATGTTCATTCTTTTCTGAAATTTTATATCTGTGCTAAAGAAAATAATAAACAGTCATTTTGTGGTATTAATTTATTTACTCCCTAAAACAAAAGCATACAATATATACCAATATTATCCCTGCTTTTTAGATGAGGAAACGGAGGCAGATAAAAATTTCAAGTCTGACAGATTCAAAAAACAAACAGAAAAAGTGCTCCAGAATTGTACTTCCAAATCCTGAAGCCTGTTAAGCACAGTAGATCAGTCAGCTCTCTTCACTACTGTTCACCAGCTGTGGACCATTCATAGAATGCTGTGACCATTCACAGAAAACTGGAGGCACTGCAGGGCCATTGTTGTTGTGCTTCCTTTCCTCTTATACCCTTGACAGGCATTAATAGTGACAGAGAACAGAGATGGCAAGTTTTGATAGAATTCCCAAAGATCACATCATTTGGTTAATTTAATTTGACTTTTTATCACATTGCAGCTAGAAGTCAGAGTAACACTGAAACCAGAAAAGTGGGACACAGGCCATACAATGACTCTGCACTCAGCTAGAGACAGGGCATTCAGCCAGACAGCAGATGAGATTGAACTGAAAACTACATGTCTGGGAGGTAAGAAATAGATATTTAAGCTGAATACAGGAAGCCACAAGGGGCCAAGAGAATGGGGAATTTTAAGGAAGTTCAAGAAAATATGACACTGACTGTGGAACAAGACTAATCCAGTCTCAGTGCTTTTATGTTTGCTGCTATAATTCTTTGGTGTTAACTGGGCCTCTAAAGCAACCCATGTAAGTCTTTTGTTCCAACAAGATACCTGAATTTCCAATTTACATTTTAAAAGCAGAGTGGCAGGACAAATCCTCCTTTAAAATGAAACACCATGCCTATTACTGAACTCGTCTAGGAGGACTGATTTAGTTGGGGTATGAGGAACATCAGTGCAGAGGAGACATTGGAAATGAGGGAGAGAGCTTTCCACCACTCATTGCATGTCAGCACTTGGGGTATGTGAGTATATGTAGTTGGTAAAATGGAGACTTTTAAATGCTGACTTGATAAATGACCTAAAAAATGCATGGTAGTACATGGTCAGTGGTCCCATCTTCATGTGTCAATAGTCTGCTTTATTAACCTTCTTTTTTGTCCAGCATGAGACTTGAACTCAGGGCTTGGATGCTATCCCTAAACTTTTTTGCTTAAGGCTAGCCACTTCCAGTTTTCTGGTGGTTCATTGGAGATAAGATTCTCATAGAGGGGTCGGGATGGGGGGAGGGAAATGGGGACCAAAACATGAGAAAAGGTATCAATGTTTGTGAAGTAATGCACCTTCTATCTGGTGAATATAATGTAACCCTTCTATTAATTACAATAAAAATACATATGGGAAAAAGGATTTTCATGGACTCTTTCGCCTGAGCTGGCTTTGAATTGAGATCTCAGAGCTCCATGTCTTTAGCTAGGATTGCAGATGTGAGCCACTGGCACCCAGCTAACAGTCAGCATTTTGAATCACATCAAATGTATTGAGATAGACATAGTTGGATGTTTCAGTAACTTCAATGTTTCTGCCTTCCTTCTTCATTCCTGCCTTAAACAGACATCTTAGTTCTTCAAAAGGGAAGAGAATTCTGGGTAAAAAATGCTCAGTCCCCCACGGTTCAGAAAAGGGGAGTTTGGGGACTGAGACAGGAAGGAAGCTTCAACTACTTAGGAAAAAAATAATCAGACCAGTGAGATGGCACTGTGGATCCAAATACAGCATTTTTATTGGAAAAGTCCACAATACGCAGTTCCCTCTGTGAAAAGGTTTTCAAATACATAGACAAGGAGCAGCTGATAATTAAGAATTAGATTCTATGTAATATATATTCATATCGCCCATAGTATGCACACATAGGAAAGCTAGCTTTGTTTAGTGTCCCCATTACAGAACACATTTCAAGTTGACAATAATAACATATTTCTTGCCAGTGAGATTTGCCAACAACTCTCCTAAAGAATGAACAATAAATATCTTGACAATTTAATACAAGAAAATATTTTTGTTCTATTTACATTTGTCAGAGGCTAAGTAAAAGCATTGCTATATTAAAATTGGTCACTAAATGTATTTCAAGATTTATTCAGATGAGTTGATATCACTTTACATGATTTTATATTATCCAAGTTTATTCTCTCTTTCTATACTTTTTAGATTATATTTAGAGTTATACTACTAATAGTTCAGTTCTGACTTAGCGAAATGATAGCCTTAAAAAAGAACTGAAAAAGGATGTATTTTTTAAAATGTAAGTATTTGGGAGGAGCAAAGGAAGACAGAGCTCAACCAGTAATGTTCAAACTGTGAGGCAATCACATTATCTGATTACTACATAGACTACGAGGCCATAGCCAAGGCTCTGTGTAAGACATGCATTGGCTTACTCCTTCTTTCCAGTATAATAAAGTGCTACATTCTGAATTCCAGTCACGTGTGAAAATGTCTATACCTGTCATGATGTCCCAAGTAGAATTTTGAATGGGTTAAGAAAGACATCCCAAAACTCAGAAAAGCAATGAAGTCTATGCCCAAGTAGTCATTTGTGCACAAACATGAGACATAGATACTATTTTAAAAGAGCTACAGACTGTGAACACAATACTTTTAAGGAGGAACACAATAGCCAATGTTCCCTGGATCCTGTTGGTGTTTCTGCAAGACCAAACATCACTTGACAATGCTAGAGTAAAAAAGATGAATCCCTACTTCCAGCTCAGCAAAGGGAGATTCAGCATCTGGCGTTTGGGAGGGTGATTTGTCTCAGACCCCATTTTCTAAGCACTGTATGCCAGGCACAAGGTGCAGAGACCCAAAGAAAGGACAATGATTCTGCCTACAAGGCAATCACTGGAAGCAGATAATGACATAGGGGTTAGTTCTGTTGAGAACTAGCATCCTGAAAGGAAGGAAAAATAGCAGCAAGCATATACAATTACTTCATACTCTACTCAGATAGTGGGCATATTTAAGAGTTAGCAAATGTCACTTATTCAGCCTATATTTCACTTCAAGTGTTGTCATCTGTCATACAAAAAGCGAATAAATCAGCTAAATCTTCATGCATGAAGGGGAGGACATTGAAAATCCCTCCCTCCAATTCCAAACCCAAATCCTTAAAATCGCATTCATGTTTTCTGTTATATAGGCCAAATACACAAAATAAACGACAATACTTTAGGATAATAACTTGAGTCCATTTATTTTGGCTCTAAAGAGATGCATGCATTAAACTGGAAGCATTCTACATCACTGAAATATTTACATCATTGTACAGGGATGTGCAGGACAGTTTGTTCTTGTCTCAGGATAAAGGCTTAGTAGATTTCTACTCTAGGCTTTTATATTTGAAGTGAGTTGTGATTCTTGACAAATAAGGGAGGTATTCTATTTTGTTTAAATTGACCACAACTTGACCCCAAGTTTGGAACCTTTTGGGTGGAAATGTATTATTAATCAAGTAAACATACCATTGGTATAAAGTCAGGCTCTCACAATTTCAGTTGTAGCTGAAAAATAACTTCCTTGTTTGGCTTAAAAATTCTTGTTCTAATTTTACTTTAGCCTTGCAGGTTTGAAACATGGCACACATTGAAATTCAAATTACACTAACCAAAGGAGAGTTGGGCACAAACAATATGACATTATACAGTTTACCAGATCAGGACATAGAAATGAACTCCGATCATTACAAACTACACTTAGAAAGGACATCTTTCCATGAGATTCAGTGAGTAAGACCCATATCAGTAAAACCCATATCTCCTTACAGATAAAGATAGGAAACCCAGTACACCATGTTGAACAAGCAGAAGGCAGTGGGGAAGAAGATTCTAGCATAGGAGTCCCTTTTGGCAATACGGATATGTATCCTCCTGTGTCTCCAGGGTCCAGTTCGACAGTCTTCAAAGCAGCAGAAAAAACTGGCACAGTCCTTGCCATCTAGACACTCGTACCCATATTCTTCATCCTGCTCTTGAAGGTGTGTGGCATTGTTCACTTGTATGGTGGCTAATCGTGGGCGGATGTCAATGGTGGGGGCCTGGGACAAAGGTGGGGAAGGAAAGAGCTCCAAGTTAGGACACTTAGGCAATCTAGGCTTTCTCCACAATGTCCCCATGAGATGATGAATCTAGAACTGAGCACTCAGGAAATTGCTATGGCATTGCGATCTATGATTGTTGGGGACTGACTGTGGGGTCAGTGACCGTGACTGTGGAGTCAGTGACCTTGGACCCCCACAATTGAGTACACAAGGAAGTAAGCTCTTATCATGATTTTGGGCTGTGTCAATAGCTTCTCATTTAACCTGTTTGGGACTTGATAGCTTCTCATTCAACGTATTTCAGACTTGATACTGTTTGTACGAATGTAGCCCCTGGCAGTTCCCTAGTTTAAAGAAGTGTATTTAAGATTCAGAACTGGAAATAAACTGGGCTACGGTCTTGGGCTACAGGCTTCTTAAGCTGTGGCTCCTGCTTTGGGCTGTAGCCCTCCTGAACCCCATCTGTTTGTCTCTCTTCTATTTTTTCCTAGTCCTTGCCCCCTATTTCAGGAATCCCGATCTGCGAACCCTGGTTTGCTGCCGGTTGGCCCCGGCATCTGGCGCCCGAACAGGGATCCTGAAAATCTGGGACGAAGGTGAAGGACCCCTCCCTGTGGTGAGTAACACATCATAGGAATATTAAGAGAGGATCTTAAGAGAGTGTATAGTCAGGAGTAAAAATTATGGGTCAAGTTAATAGCCATAGGTTATTTCTACCGATCTTAACAGGCCTACTTGAAGCCCACGGAACGTGGGTGGAAAAAGGGGCGCTTCAGAGCTTCCTACAGTTTGTCGAGGAGGCATGCCCGAGGTTTATAGAGGAGGAATTCCAAAAAACCTGGCAGCGGATAGGAAAAAGAATTCAAGAATATTATAATGTATATGGCCCCGAAAAGACCCCAGTAGAGGCTATTGATGTATGGAATTTAGTAAGTGAATGCATAGATCCTCAACATGAGAATGCTGAACTTAATCTTGAATTAAGGGAACTTTATGAATTAAAGGACCCTTCTGAAAACCCTGAGGATGAGCCATATGCCGCAGCCCAAGAGAGTCTACGTGAGATCTTGAAAAGGGAACAACAACCAGTAGATATTGAGTATCAGAATTCAGGTTTGAATATCAAGGAGGAAAGTTATGATGAGTCAATGGAGGGCCGGATGGCTACGATAGAGAAGAAGTTAGAAGAAATGCTACATTTTCTATCGAAAATGGGGATGGAGCAGAGAGCCCCCCCAGAAGTAGGAAAGAAAGATGACCCTCAGGCCACTATGGTGGCCTCACAACCACCGCCAACGGCTGCAGCCTTACGGCCCCAATCCCTTTTTCAACCTTTAGGCAAGCTTAAAGGCCCTAGCAACAAGTCCCTTTTAACAGGCACTACAACCAGGCACAGTGCATCGCAATTAAACCTGACTCAGGCTGCTAGAGAGAGGGAAGATATTTCAGGGCCTCGATGCTTCCCTAGTTTAGTTGATCATGATGAACAAGTATATCATCAACCTGTTCCTGTTAAACTGTTACAGGATTTAAAGAGTGCCTGCTCCCAATATGGGCCAACTGCCCCTTTTACTCAAGTAATATTGGAGGCCGCGTGTGCTGGTATTGCATGCCCAAATGACTGGAAGCAGCTTGCCAGAGCATGCCTTAGTGCAGGAGAGTACTTATTATGGGAGACAGAGTTCACTGCACAGTGTCGGGCTAAAATTGAAACAAATAGGTCTAAGAACCTGCCTTACACTGTTGATCAGTTGTTAGGAGAGGGAACGTATAAAAACACCGAAGATCAATTGGGTTATGCAAAGGAGGCCTATTTGCAAATAAATGCTGCGGCGAGAGAGGCTTGGAAAAGGTTACGCAATTCCAATCATACAAAAAATCTAGTAGAAGTTAAACAGGGACCGAATGAACCTTATCTAGAATTTTTGTCTCGATTAATGGAGACTGCAGACCGCCTAGTACAAGATGAGAATGCAAGGAAGATTATAGTTAGACACATAGCCTATGAAAATGCCAACGCTGCCTGTCAGGTGGCTATCAGACCCCATAGGAATAAGGGAGGAATCACGGACTTTATTTCACTGTGTGCTGATATTGGACCCTCCCATGTACAATGCCTTACCTTAGCTGCCGCTCCTCAAGAAAAGACTGTTACTGAGTTTCTAAAATATAGAGGTCAACGGCATTCTCGGGGTGCTAGACCCCCAGGACGTTGCTTTTCTTGTGGATAATTACTACATTGGATGACACAATGCCCACGCCAGGCCAGGCAAAAGAGAGAAAAATCACCTGGCACATGTCCACGCTGTGGTAAAGGGAAGCACTGGGCTAAAGATTGCAAGTCAGCAACAAATCGCAATGGCCGCCCGTTTTTGGGAAACTGGAGAAGGGGCCAGCCCCTGGCCCCGCAAAACCATGGGGCAGTCCCTCCCTCTTCTCGGCCACAAGTGCATCTTCTAACAACCCCCCAAGATCAGTCTCCAGCCTCCTCCATGCCACCCCAGGCAGTGCAGGATTGGACCTCTGTTCCTCCACCTGCTCAGTATTGACCCCAGAGATGGGGACACAAGCTCTCCCCCGTCTTTATTTTAAATATCACTCATATTACAGGCATTCCTTACAGTCCTCAAGGTCAAGGCATCCTGGAGAGAGCTAATGGATTATTAAAACATCAAATTGCTAAAATACAGAAAGGAGAGTCGTATCCCACTACCCCTGTGAATATACTTAATCATGCTTTATTTGTTTTAAATTTTTTGAATTTGGATTCAAATAATTTATCTGCTGCTCAGCGGTTCTGGGAAAAAAGAGAGCAGCGTGCTTTTGCCTTAGTAAAGTGGAAGGATCCCCTAACTGGTGCTTGGCATGGACCCGATCCTGTTCTAACCTGGGGTCGAGGGCATATATGTGTTTTTTCACAACGAGAAAATGACGTCCGCTGGCTGCCTGAACGCTGTGTTCGGATCGTGGAGAGTGACCGTGGCCATCCAAGCAGCGACTCACTGGGCCTACACCCCCAACCCTCCAGTGGTGCATCCTGTGACGTGGGAAGGACCTGAGTTATTTGTGCATGTCAATTGGGACTGCTACTGATCCACTTGTTCCACACATTCATATGAGCTGTGTTTCTCCTCCTTTTACTATTATGTAGGGACCTTTTAACATATTCATTGACTCTACACAATTTAATATGTGACATTATTTTGTCTTTACCATCCCTCTTCTTAATAACCTTTTTTGTAAAAGATGCCCAGGTGAAAAGCAAAGGCCTCCAGAGGTAAGTAGAATTCGGCCGACCCCCTTGTATGTCTGCATTTTATTTTATTTTATTTTATTTTTGTTTGTTTGTTTGAAAAGGTGCACTGTGGGCCTAAAACAGAGGCCTGGGTGGTCAAGGGACGCCTTGACCCCCCTCCCCTTCTGAGTTTCTTGTCGATAACAAGGCATACCTGAGATCCCCACCAGAAAGACATGTCTAAATCTAAAAATAACTGTTTGGTGAAAACATTCATTTGAGCTCATGTTTTTTTGTGTTAAGTGTATCTGATTGAGTCCAATTTTCTTGTTATATGTCAATGTCTTATTCTGTTTAAAAATCTCCGTTTCTCTGTCCTGTTCATGTTACATATTTTTCCTTGTCCAGTTTTGTCTTTAAAATTGGTACCATTTCTAAGTATGGATCCTTATGGTTTTTCTGTGCGTACTCAAGCACACATCCTTGTTATTTATTTGAACATTTCTGGGCCTAGCATGGCCGCTCCCCCATGTCTGCAGTTGTAACAAGCCCTGGAAAAATAAATTCCAGCCAAGTTGCCTTGCAAAAAGTTTTGTTTTGAACCTGGTTCTCACCTGTAAGAGTAAAATTGGCAAAACTCTCTTGACACAAACTTCCGGAAATTGAACGGGCCGATATTAATTTTGCGCGCTTTATGATCTTTGAGTATGAATGTGTGTGAATGAGTGAGTGAACATGTTCAAGGTTAAATTGTCAGCATGCTGTATAAAACAATGGATAAATTTATACTTAAACACAAAGACAATTGGGTAAATCTAAGCTTAAAACTTCAACAAAAATATTAGATTTGAATGTTTTACAATGTCTCAAAGAATTATTGTGTTGTCTTAAAGAAAAACTGGTAAATATTTTTCTAGATCCTGAAATCTGCATTTTATTGCAAGGCATACAGCTGTTTACATTGTAAACATTGTATCCTGTTTAGCACAGAGGTGTTAGGGAATTTGGGATTTATTACTTTAAGTTAAAGTTTGGAAACATGTATTAGATTTAAATGTAAAATTGTTCATTAACGTCAGAAACTTTGCCTGTCTGTCTTTTCTTGCAAACTGATACTAGAAATACGATAGTAAAATGTGGATAGTGTGATTAGTATTTTAAAGAAATGTTTAAAGGTTTATCTCCATGCAATTGGGTATATTTTAAAAAAGGAAGGAAACTAAGTCCAGACTTAGACTTTTGGTGCACTGATGTGTAGTTCTTGCATTAGGGAAAACCTGTTATTTGAGTTTAAACTGTTGTTGGAGTTTTAGACAGTAATCTAAACTGCAAAAAAAATGCCTCTTGTAAAAGGAGGCCTGAAGGCAAAGGGCGTTCCTTGAGCCCAAGGAGACCTGGAGAAAAGGGAGTGCCTTGAGCCCTTAAAGGTTTTTCAAATGCAAACGAAGACTAAAATGTTGTGTTTAAGTTAAAAAGTGTAAACGTTTTTAAGAACATTGGAAATGGGTTTCTAAACAATATTTGAAAGTGAAGTTGTCTTAAATGTTTAAAGAAAGAGAAAAAAGGAAAATTAGGACTACCAAAGTAATTGCTTAATTGCTATTTCAGCTTGCTCTTGTAAGTTACCTTATAGCAACTTCCAGCTAGCCCATGGAGAAGAACAGCAATCCTTATTCAGATGTAACTTTGGCTTTTACCAGGTTCTAGGTAAGCTCATGCTTAGAGACTATTTCTGTGTTGACCACCTTGTAGATTTAATTGGAGAAACGTGGCCTTTTGTAGGACTCACTGATCTGAAAACTGCAGTTTTGAGCCAACCCCGGGCAAAGCGAAGTCCCTGTGAGACTGTGGTGTCTAATCTGGCAGCAGAGTGCTAATTGAGGTAGAGTTGTTTTGGAGCTCAAAGTGGCAGAGTGCTAGCCTTGAGCTGGAGAGCTGAGGGACAGTACCCAGACCCCGAGTTCAAGTCCAGCAACCAAGCAAGTGAATTGCCCATAGGATGTTTATCCCTGTGTGGAGAGACACTACTGGGACAATGAAGTATCCAGATGCAGAAAGCCTCTGCGTGGATGGCAGAGATGGTGTCAGATCCTAGAGTCACTCGTGCTTGGCCATTCAATATTAATCAGAGCCGGGAGGTCATAGAATAGTTTGTAAGTATGCCTTACTAATGCCCGTGCCTTTCATAACTGGGCAGGAACTTGTCTATCTTCTGTGATAGTGGGTACTTTAAAGTCCTAATTGAGCGAAATTTTTATTTTTTATTTTTAACACCAGCCACAAATTCAGAGAAAGTTTGTGGATCTGAGGCTTGTGTCTCTATTAATCTGTTTAGATCTGACAACTGAAGCATTGTTAAGGTTGCAGAAATTTAGTTCCCCAGACAATCAAGAAAAAGCCTTTGCAAATGGGTGCTATGTAAGCTACACTATTGTAGCCAAAGATGGTTTGTGCAGTTGTTAAATGTCAAATATGATCTCTAGTTTGGAGTAAATTATTGTTCCTAATATCTAGTCCTTGCAACCCCTTGATAAAACAGGCTAGGCTTCTTAAGGTCCCTGGTCAAGCACAGAGACAACACCCCTGAGTCAACTTGAAGAAGTCACAGAAGTTGAATCTCTGCCCATCAATCCCCGTTAGACCAAGGGACCAAAGTCATTTTTGGGAAATGTGACAGGATAAATTAGGGGTATAGAAAAGAGTAAAAAATTGCACTTGTGTTTCTTTTAAAATAAAGATGGGGGAGATGTTGGGGACTGACTGTGGGGTCAGTGACCGTGACTGTGGGGTCAGTGACCTTGGACCCCCACAATTGAGTACACAAGGAAGTAAGCTCTTATCATGATTTTGGGCTGTGTCAATAGCTTCTCATTTAACCTGTTTGGGACTTGATAGCTTCTCATTCAACCTATTTCAGACTTGATACTGTTTGTACGAATGTAGCCCCTGGCAGTTCCCTAGTTTAAAGAAGTGTATTTAAGATTCAGAACTGGAAATAAACTGGGCTACGGTCTTGGGCTACAGGCTTCTTAAGCTGCGGCTCCTGATTTGGGCTGTAGCCCTCCTGAACCCCATCTGTTTGTCTCTCTTCTATTTTTTCCTAGGCCTTGCCCCCTATTTCAGGAATCCCAATCTGCGAACCCTGGTTTGCTGCCAGTTGGCCCCAGCATATGATCGGAAAATTCAACTTAGAAAGGTAGCACATTGGCGTGTTTCAAGTGCTGAGCTTAAGCAGTGCAGCTGAAAATAATGTCAAGCTAATTGCTAACGCAAGGATATAGAACACCAAAAGAATGCAAAGTCTGAAGATTCAAATCAAACTGCATGGAATCGTATTCTATTATTTACTAGATGTGAAATTGGTTACATGAAGCCATTTGATGAGTCTGCGTGTGAGTGAAACAGAGAAATAAAAATGCATTGATTTTAAAATGAAATTCTTTCATGCTTACTTATAGGCAAATAGGAAAACCCTATGATACTGAGCAAATATATTAAGTCATGTTAATAGAAATATGCTAAAATATATATGGCTTAGAAGATTCCTGACTTTATACCACAACCGTAGTATGTCTTACGTTTCAAGAAAGTCTTTTAGTAGGCCCCAACAACTTGAAATTAAGAAGTAAGCATTATTTACATTCATATGAATGAATCTACATGTTAATTGTTTTTAGCATGTGAGGAGAAACTATTGATTAGTTAAACCAGTTAGTAAGTTCATACCAATTAACTATATGCAAGTCTACTCTTGATACCCAACTACTAATAAAATTTTTCTGTATTTAATATTGATTTTGCTGAGTTACTTTTAGTACAACATAAACATAAATCTATGTCTTTAATAGAATAGAAATCTCATTTTAATCCTTCATAGAATCACCAAACCTCATGAACATACTGGAAGGAAAGAACAGGCATTTCAACTTAAAGTCTTTTAAAGACAGTGTTGTTCTTATAAAATTCACAAGTTTAGCTTAAACAAAAGTGATCAATTTTATAGAAAAAAATATTTCAAAATCTGGATTTTAGGATTTAAAAAATTTTGTTTTAAATTTATTCAAGTATAGTAGGTATAACTGAGCGACATTGGATCCTATTTTCTCCCTTTCTGAAGAGAGGTCATTTTTGGCTTTGATGTTTAAAAGAGCCTTGATTCCCTGTGACATTTCACTGGCCTTACAATTGTGAGCTTTAGAGTAAGATCAAAGCCTATAGTGAAATGCTGAATAGTTACTTCATCAACTCTGGAAACTACAGAACTTTCCCCAACCTTGAATATGTTCTATCTAGTAGAATGCTTACATCTCTACTTATAAAAAATGAATTAAAAAAACACGGTGTGAAGCACTAATAGTTAAATTTAGCAATTGCATGCAGTGGATTTTCATTCCAAGAACATTATACCTTGAAGGAAAACATCCAGAGAAGCTTTGGGTTTGTAGACAGAAAAGAGAATCACAGGTTTTGGGTTTTTATTTTTAAATTAACAAAAGAAGGAAAGAGTAGAAAAGAATTAAGAAAGAGAAACAAAATAAGATAAATTAAAAATACGTTTTGAAAACACAGCAAGTAAAATGAACTGAAATTATAAACACAGAAGGAGAGTTCTGAATTTGGAATAAAGTTTATGCCTTAGGTGGTACAAAGGAAGCTGGTAAATATTAGTTAAATCTTCAGTAAATTAATCCACATTTATCTCACTGCAAAAGCCAGTGTTGTCTGATTAAGTCTTTCTGTTGTCTATTTTCCCTCTATAGAAATAGTGTGAATTTATTTTCAGTCATCAGGGAGACCTTTGCTGCTGAGACCTGGCACATGAGACAGGGCATAGTGAGGGGGGAAAGAAAATACCAGCTTCTCATTCCACACTCTTATAGTTTTGATAAATTAGCAGATTGCCTTAAAAGAGGAAATGCATGAAATTCTCTGGCAATTTCATTTTCTCATTTTCTTTGATTCCATCTCTTCTCTCCCTTCTTATTTTTTTCCTCTGTTGTTTCTATGGCTCCACCCTGCAGTGACATAGCGAATAACCAAAGGGCTCCTTTCTCTAAAGAATTTTTCAGAAGTGGTCTGACAGCCTACCCTCACACCCTTATTGTAGCTGGCAGGTACAATACCAGGAGTCAATGGAGCCTCTTCTCAGAGGAGAATGAAATGGAAAGAGGAGAGGGGGCAAACAAAAACACCTAGCACAACAAGGAAAATAAAACATGGATAGAAAAATTGGAAAGGTATAGAAAAGCAAAACAGGGAGAACAAGGATTGCACAGAGCATCCTAAATATTGGAGGAAAGGAATAGGAAGCATTTCCTTCTGTTACTCGACAAGGCCCTTGCTACAGTGTCTTACACTTCAGTGCATGTGCTCTTTGAATAAATCTGTGGAAGTTTCTGGGAGATGTGTCAGGATATAACCTGAAAGCAGCTAGGATTTCCTGTGTCCCATAGGGAGCCGCTGTCATAACCCTATGGCCCTTAGATCAGGAAGCCAGGGAAGGCTGGAAGTCAGGAGGGGGGGCATTACCCCTGCCCTTCTCTTGAAAGAATGGACCTTAACATTTATTTGTGGCCCTAAAAGCAGAGCCTTCTCAGGTGATGATGTGGATAATTACCTGTGCTCCTCAAAGCCACAATAAAAGTCAGTCATTTTAGGCTCTTCTATCTGTGCCTAATCTTCTCTGATTAAACCTAAGAGCAAGCAGAAGTCATCCTACCTGTGTCCAATCACACAGATGCTGAAAGAAATTGTGGGTAACTGTATGAATCATGATTTTATTTATGATAATCAACCATCATCGATACCAACCAGTATCATCAACTATAAAGGACAAGGACTCTGTGTTTACCTCCCTCACCAGCTTCAGTTCTCCCAGCAGTGCCATACAGAAAGACATAGGGAGGCTTCCTAAGTACCCAAACATAGCAATGTACTTTTCAAAGAAAAAGAGCCAGGGACTAGTGACTCCCACTTATAATCTTAGCTACTCCAGAGGCTAAGATGTGAGGATTGAAATTCAAAGTCAGCCTAGTCAGAAAAGCTCAAGTCACTCTCCAATTAACCAGCCAAAAGTCTACACTGGAAGTATAGCTGAAGTGGTAGAAAATAATCTGAAAAATTTGAGTGTGATTGTTAAGCCCCTAATTTAAACCCTGCTACTAGCATGCATGCATTTTCACTTGTAACATTAAAATTTTTTTAACTTTTTAGTAAGTAGGACAGAGAGATGAAAATCAGTGAAACCTAGAGTAATAGCAGCTAGAACAAGTATAAATCCCTCAACACAAGTTTTCCCCCATAGCATAAAGATGCCACGTGTTATATTTTAATAAAGATTCTGACTTATAACCCAGAAACCTCTCGAGTAACTGAAGACCATTAGCAGATCTTTATGGTCTGGACAAAACTCACACCACACTATTTTCATCTTGAAGCCCAAGCTCTGAGCCTTGACATTTAGTTAGGGTGCCAACCCAAACCCAGCCAAAACCACACATGGTCTTTATACAGTAAAAAAACAGACTGCAGTGGTCCCATGGGAAATGATACATACGGGATTTTTCTTCTTTTTGTCCTTGTCCTTGCTTGGTTTCTGATTGTTGACAAAATAGTGCAGGGTGCCATACTTCACCAAAGCAGAGAAGACAAAGATAAAGCAAACAGATTCAAAGAGATCCATGGCTTATAACGAATGATTGTTGTCCTTAATGTACTATGTTGTCTCTCATCTCCTTTGCTGTCCCTTGGTTATCTCATATTGTTACAGTATCTCACTTTGTTATCTGATATATTGAATTTATTTGTATTTGGTTATTTGAAATTTGATAGGGAAGGGGGGAAAACCGAGACGGTTGGGGGGTGTGGGGAGGAGGGTAATGGGTACCAAGACATGTGAAAGGGTATCAATGTATGTGAATTAATGCACCTTCTATCTGGCAAATATCATGTAACACTTTTACTAAATACAATAAAAAAAAAACAAAAAAAAACAAAGAGATCCATGGCTGTGACATAGGAAACCTTGGGCAGAGATTTCTGGGCAATGGTGCTGAGCGTGGTCATTGTCAGGACAGTGGTGATACCTGGAGAGGTATGAAACGAAACCAATCATGGAAAACAATCATGGGGGGTAGTCGGTCATGGGAGCAATGCGTGGGTACCAACTTCTGATCCCCAGCCTCAGCAGTGGGGGAGAAGTGAATTAGCTTCCCTGTTTCACAGATGTCACTGCATATCGGCTATTTATGTTATTGTGGTGAGCACTGGGTATGTAGTGGAACATATAGCCTGGTCCCAGCACTCTATGAATGAATTATATTTTAGTAAGAGAACCCTAGGAGTCAGGCAAGTCATGAAAATCTTCACTCTGAAGTAGGGATGCTGCATCGGTCCAGTGCCATCTGGCCACGTGGTAGATGATAAGGTATTGGGTTTAGCTGGTGCCATCTTGTCTTCACGGTGGAAGCAGGAAGTCCCACCTCCCAGGTGATGGGTGTGCCTGAATTCCTAGAGGTGGAGGTGGAGAATTGGAGCATAGGTTACTGGACTTGCCAGTCTTCGGTGGTGAATTCTCAAGCTCCCTGTGACCCTGTTCCCAGTCTGACCCTATATAGGCCCAGATAAGCTCAGGTGCCATTACGCCATGCCACGTCTCCATCTTCCTGTCTCCTGGATTTTCTCCCATCACCACAGCACCCTACTTCAGCTCTCTGTTGGAGCTGATCTGGTTTGTTGGTACTCTTATTCTGCTCTTTCCTCTCTGGCTCTCATGACTCAGTTTTCTGACAGCATTAAGTGTATTCTTTGGGCTGCTGGTCTTTGAGACAAGAGTCCTCCAGCAGTCCTCTGGCTCTCCAGTTCTTATAATTTGGCCTTTTAAGCGGTAGCTTCTCTGTATCTGTCCAACTGGATGTACTGTCTCTACTTTACAACAACTTTAAGTATGGTGTGTGCTGTGGGAGCTGACAGGCATGATGGGAATCTCCTCGAGTGGAAGGAAGACTTCAATGAGGGATTTAGACTCTGTCCTTGGTCCATAGCTTGTAAATCAACAGAGGGAGAATTTGGATGCAGGGCTTAACTGTATGATTTTAAAACTCTTCTTGTCTAATTGTCTAATTGTCATGCAAACTAATTTCTAGTCCTTGCTCTTGAGTATCAAGAGTTGAATTAAGTCATCTTCCTTTCCTTTTATTTATATTTTATTTATCTGTTTATTTACTTACTTGTGTTATTCTTGGGCGTTGAAGAGCTAAACAATTGAATCTTGTCCCCGAGCTTTCTTCGTTCTAGACTAAGTGCTCTACCCCTTGAGCCACAGCTCCACTTCTAGCTCTTCTTTTTATTTCTTTGGGTAGCTCGTTTGAGATAGGGTCTCATGGACCTCCCTGTCTAGGCTAGCTTTGAATAGCCATCCCCAGACCTCAGCTTTCTAAGTAGTAAGATTATAGATGCAAGCCACTAGTGCCTGGCTCACCACCTGTTCTTTTAAAGTTGCTCCAAATGATACAAACTGTACAATTTAATTTAGGGAGTAGTGATCTAGAGAAGTGGGACAACAAAGTTAAAACAGTAATTGCTGCAGACATGTGGGTTGGCACCTTTACCCAGCATTGGAATCTGGGCATCCTCACACCCACACCCCATCTGTGCACATGAGGCAAGGTGAAGGGTCTACTTCCTGCCAGGTCTGTGACCTTACGTAAGTCATTTAAACTCGCAACACCTCTATTTCCTCAGTTCCAAAACCTGTGATGATAATTTATGTTATTATTAGAACGTCTGTGTGTATTTTCTGCAAAGTGTAGAAAAGTGATACAAGTTCTAGGCCTAAAATATTAGGCTTGCAATATGTTGAGTTCATTTCAGCTTATACCATTAGACTAGATATACAAATTGTTGAATAGGATTTGTAACACACAGTACTGCATAAAACAGGAAAAATCAAAATGACTTCATTTTGAAACAGATGGGAAACTAAATTAAGTTTGGAAGAGGACAAATATGCAAATTACTTTTGGCAGCAATCAGTTCTGCCCCCTGTTTAATAACCTAGTACAGATCATTTTGTCAGGAAATCAGTCCAGTTGCTGTACTTAATGTTGTTTGCATAGGATACTTTACTTAAATAAAACCTAATGGAACCTTGGATGTTAATTACAGGAAGTGTCATATGTTTTATGTGTGTGACAGCTGAGATTTAGAGAATAAAGGACATTCCAAGGTCATACTGTATGTATGGCTAGAAATCTAAAGTTGAAAATTTAATTTCTAAACTATTATATAATACTTTGCCTGTAACTCAGGGAGATAGAAGGAATGTGTTTTTAGGTTCGATGTAGCTGGTGAAGGGGACAGGGATTCTACAATCAATCTTCGCTTCATTTTTATTTAAATCCTCGAAACTCTTATGTAGAATAAACATTTCATTCATGGCTTTAGACTCTAGTGCCCCAAGTATCTGTGGCTATGTATTTGTGTATCTTCTTCTATGGACTAAGTAAAATAGGGTAAACGTTTAAGACAAATGCTAGCATATGAAGTAGATGAGGCAACTGCAAATAACCTTAAGGACATGTTGTTTCCAAAATATATCAGGCAAATATACTTTATCAAAAATAATCTTTGATGGCTCTTCTGTAAAGCATCCATTACCTCAAATATCATCAGAAGAATGATATGTGTTTAAATTTACCAACAGCGAGTTATGTCCTGGGAAATGTGCACTGACTGACTGCAGGAAACAGAAGCCTTGGTCTCCAGTGTTTGCCTGCCTTCCGATGGGGTTAACACTTCACCCTGGCTTATTTTTAACTACTTATGTGACACTGTGAAGCACAGAATTAGAGAAGACTAGATAGAATCAATATGTTTGTGTACAATTTCATTGACATCAAATGGTTTCTTTTTAGTTAAGTTGGTTATAAACACATAATAAAAATTACTGAAGTGATTTGGGAAAGCAGAACAACAGAGCTAGTGACTATGACTATAGTTATTTAAATCCTCATTTTCCTCAAAGCAAATGGTTCCCTGGTGCTGAACTTAGAGCAAATGAACTAGAATGGGAAGTTAGTTGGTATGGGCATTCCTCCGTACAAAGCAATGTGTCTCACCTAAAGATGTTTGGGCTGGCACAGCATCCTTATTGATCCAGAACGACACCCAGGACAGGACAACTATGAGTGTGCAGGGAATGTAGGTCTGGATGGTGAAGTAGCCCATTCTTCTGCTCAGTTCAAAGTAGACACTCATGACCAAGTAGTCTCCTGGAGGAGAGCCGAGACGGCATCATGCCAGCCCTCAGCAACAGCTGGAGAGCATCTGGAAACAAGCATGTGCTGGGCTCCCATGAACGCCTACCTTCACACTGAGAGTTACAGGAAGACTACCTTGAAAACTTCCTTCTTCCTATGACAGAAACCAGAGCCAAAACAAATCCCCACCCTTCCTTCTAAATGTAGGAAAACTTTTTTTGAGCATATTGATCATATTTTCATTTGTCAGAGATCCCTTGGCCTTGTTTTAGCCTCATACTTAACACAAACTTGTGCATCTGCTGTTTGATGGTCCAGAGGGAGACTAATGTTTCTGTCCTGTGCCTAACTCCCCTGCAAAAGTACTCATTTTAGAAAATGTCTGAATTTTAAAATAAGAATAGTACTTCTGAATATGTTTATTTAAAAAGAACACTATTGAGATCGGGGCAGATGTGAGGATCAATTTCACAAATTATATGAGTCTCCTCATTTGCCCTAATTTCCAACATGGTCGAAACAATTATGAGTAACAGATAAAAAAAACACAGTTTATCTAACATAATCTATTTTAATGTCACCGTTCACTTGTTCATTTCCTAGATCAAAATACCAGAGACACATGCAGTCTTTCGTTCATACTGTGGAAAAAGAAAAGAGGATTTCTTTAAAAAAAATTCAGAAGTCCTTTTCCTTATTTTTCCAAAATCCTCCTATTTCCTTCACATCTTAGAAGTTCTTAAACTGAAATATACAAACTATAAAAATTTCAAATACAGAGATCTGCAATAGAGCAAAATCTTGATACATAAGGCCATATAGTATGAAGCTAATTGAAAGGACCTCCAGGATATTGAAACAAAAGCCATATAACGAAAGGTTATTGTCCTTAATATACTATGTTGTCTCTCATCTCCTTTGCTGTTCCTTGGTCATCTCATATTGTTACAGTATCTCACTTTATTATCTGATATATTGAATTTAGTTGTACTTGGTTATTTGAAATTTGATAGGGAAGGGGGGAAAACCAAGACGGGTGGGGGGGCGGGGGGTAGGGTAATGGGTACCAAGACATGTGAAAGGGTATCAATGTATGTGAATTAATGCACCTTTTATCTGGCAAATATCATGTAACACTTTTACTAATTGCAATAAAAAATTTAAAAAAATTTCAAATAAAGCCTCTCAATTTTGATAACATCCTGTTTATCATATAAGTGAATGACAGTCTGTACTTTTGAATTACTGATCTGACTCTTTAAGGATGAACTTTAATTTTGGCCAATAATAAGGAGATAATCATCTCAATTCAATTCTCCATTTCCCTTTAGGGAACTTCTATAGTCTGCTTATCTATCAGTTTCTATTATAAGGTAATAGCTTCTGAGCATCTTGCATCTCTGCCTGCAAATCTAAAGCTTTTCTACCAGTGGATTACAGATTCAAACTTGGAACAAGCCATTTAAAAGCAAAGCAGCTTCACTGACAGCTGAATGTCTGTCTTATCTTCCAGGCCAAATCACTTTTTGTATGCTTAAAAACTCTTGGACTCCCCCTCCCTCAGGCCATTGACAGGAGATTGACAGGTGGGATATCTAAGACCCAGCACCCCACCAAGGGAGACGGGGCTGTCCCAACTCCCACCCGCCCAACGGGCTCAATCCCCAGCCCTCTGACTGGAGACTATCAGGTGGGCATACCCTAAGACTAAGCACCCCACCAGGGAAGGCGGAGCTGTCCCAGCTCCCACCCGCCCACCAGGCTCCTCTCCCAGGCCACTGGATCTGGAGAGTGGAGGTCGCTGGGACCCTGCCTCACAACAATGGGTAGGGTGTGCGGGAAAATAGGAGCCAGCATCTGCCCCCCCTCAATTCTTCAGCAGGGCATCCTCCAGCTGGGAATCCTGAGCAAGACAGCACCGAGGGGGCCCCCCACAGTCAAAGCAGTGGAAACACAACAGGGACCTGAAGGGCCCACCAGCAGCCAAGCTCCCCTTCTGAGATTAAAAAAGGCGCGGCTCCGCGCTTGGAGTGCCCGTCCTCAGCTGGGCCCCGCCCCTGGGAACAGAGGGGTCTCCTGCTGGTCCTGCTGAGAGCCCCTGGAAAGTCTCAATCCCCAGACACTTGGCTTGGGGCCGCCCTTGGAAGCAGCATGGGAAAAAGTCTGCCAACCGCGCTCAGGCAGAAGCTCGCAGATCCATCCCATGGTCCACGGTGAGGCCACTGGTTGGGCTAAGAGCTAGTCGTGCAACAACACATAATTTTACTCTAATACTTTCCAAACTTTGTACTCAAATACGCTACCTACCTACCAACTTAGGTCAGTTATCCTTACGCTATACCTTTTCTTATTACTACAATATTCTTACACTCCTACGTTAATCCTCTTGTACCTCCCCTCACCTCTCTCATTCTATCTCTGGACCTCAGTTCATGTTAAAACCCTTAATACTGCACGGATCTACACTTGATGGCTGTTGAGAAATACTGTATATCTAGGTGTTCAGTTATTCTCTAGGTCCAGAGGGACTTAAAGACAATAGAGATTGGATTGAGAGGTTTATTGTTTTGGGAATAAACCCCTTACCAGTGGATGTATTAGACTGGTCTGTAACTGCACAAAAAGAAAGAGTGATAACACCAATCAAAACATGTGGTGTGGGGGGGGGAGGGAAATGGGTACCAAGACATGTGAAAGGGTATCAATGTATGTGAATTAATGCACCTTCTATCTGGCAAATATCATGTAACCCTTTTACTAATTACAATAAAAAAAGAAAAAAAATTTGAGAACATCTAGTGTCTGCCAGCTACAGAGCTCTAGGTCGGTTATACCTGAAAAACTATAATCGTGTTTAGTATTAATCTTGCTCCCATTTTCAAAAGGACAGAACAAGAAACTCAAGAAAAATGTCAAATCAAGAAACAACATCCCCCACCCAAAGTAAACAGACAATGGAACAGCCACTGGCAAACCTAGAGGAGACTCTTACAAGTGCTATACAAATGCAATTGATACACATCATTAATGAAAAATATGAAAATATAAAGGAAGAGATAAGGGAGGAAGCCATAGCTGAACAAGAGGTGATAAGTGAAAAAGAAGAAGCCATAAAGGAGGCCATAATAAAGGTTTTTCAAAGAAAGATGGATGAATTCATACAATCTACAAATAAGTAGGTGACTGAACTCCAGCAAATGTTCAAAGAAAATAAAGCTACTGAGCTAACCACTCAAATGGAAATCAAGGAGCTAAAGAAATCCATACATGATCTAAAAGAAGAGATGCAAGGCATCAAAAATGAGCAATTAGAAGAGAGGGAGATGAAAAATAAAGTAGATACCTTTGATAGCAGGTTAGACAATGCAGAGGAGAGAATTTCCGGGGCTGAAGATAATTTAGTTATTATAGAGAAAGAACAGAAAATGAGTCAATCCAAATCTAGGAAAAATTAGAGAGTGCTTCAGGAGGTCAAAGATACAATTAGGAAGCCTAATTTAAGGCTAATTGGTAATGAGGAGGTTCTGGAGAAAGAGGTCAATTTTATTGGAAATATACTTCAGGGAATCATCTCAGAGAATTTCCTAAATATCCAGAAGGGCAGGCCCATCCAGGTACAAGAAGCCTTTAGAACCCCAAACAGACCCGGCCAGAAAAAAACATCCCACCGCCACATCGTAATCCGAACTGGATCAATAGAAACCAAAGAAAGGATCCTAAAGGCAGCCAGGGAAAAGGGCTCAGTAATGTATAAAGGAAAACCAATCAGAATAACTCCAGATTTCTCAGCAGAGACCATGCAAGCAAGAAGTGACTGGAAGGATATATGTCATACCTTTAAGTCAAATAACTACCAACCAAGAATACTATACCCAGCTAAGCTCTCCTTCATAAATGAGGGAACAATAAAAACATTCCATTCCAGGGAAAAGCTGCAACAATATGTCGCAACAAAACCAACACTACAGAGAATTCTCAAAGATCTTCTATACATAGAAAACCAAAATAAATGCAATATAGGGAAGAAAATGGCACCTAAACAGCATACCATCTAAGGACCACAAGAACTGTCAAGACACAGGCCCTAATAAAAGCTTTTAAAAATGGCAGGAACTAATAAATATCTCTCAATTGTAACTCTCAATATCAATGGAATTAATTCTCCAATTAAAAGGCATAGGCTGTCTAGTTGGATCAAAAAGCAAGAGCCATCATTCTGCTGTCTTCAAGAGACACATCTTACCCAAAAAAACAATCATCTTTTGAAAGTGAGAGGTTGGAATAAACTCTATCAAGCTAACTGCCCCCATAAACAGGCTGGAGTTGCCATCCTCATATCAGATAAAATACACTTCAAACTAAAATTAGTAAGAAAACACAAAGAAGGTTACTACATATTAGTAAAGGGATCTTTCCTCCAGGAAGACATAATGATCCTAAATATTTACACACCCAATCCCGGAGCTCCGAACTTCATCAAGCAAACTTTACTTACACTGAAACCATACATAGATCGAAATACAGAGATTGTCGGTGACTTTAACACACCACTCCCACCTACAGACAGAACAACAAGACAAAAACTCAACAGAGAAACCTTAGAATTGAACAACTATATAGACCAACTAGATCTAACAGACATCTGCAGAATATTCCACCCAGCAAGAACACAATATACTTTTTTCTCAGCAGCACATGGAACATTTTCCAAAATAGATCACATCTTAGGCCATCAAACAAATCTGGTCAGATTCAGAAACACTGAAATTATTCCATGCACACTCGCAGACCACAAAGGCATCAAATTGGAACTGAATACACATCTCCACCAATGAAAACCCTGTAACTCATGGAAATTGCACAACACATTGTTGAGTCACCAATGGGTCATCGAAGAGATCAGAACAGAAATCCAACAGTTTATGAAATTTAACAGTAAGGAGCACACAAAATACCAACTCCTTTGGAACATAGCAAAGGCAGTACTCAGAGGAAAATTTATAGCGCTGAGTGCCTACAACAACAAATTGGAAAAATTGCAAACCAACAACTTAATGTCTCACCTCAAGTTCCTGGAAAAGGAGCAATAAACCAACCCTAATCCCAGTAGAAGAAAGCAAATTATTAAAATCAAAGCAGAATTAAATGATTTGGAATCCAAAAAAACTATAGAAAGAATCAACCAACCAAGTAGTTGGTTCTTTGAAAGAATTAACAAAATTGACAAACCCTTAGCAAGTCTTACCAAAAAAAGAAGAGAGCATATCGAAATAAAAAAAATCACAGATGAAAATGGTAATATCATGACAGAAATTACCAAGATCCAGAATATCATGAGGGAATACTTCTCAAACCTTTATGCCAACAAATTTGAGAATCTAGATGAAATGGATGAATTCCTAACCAATATTAACATACCCACACTGAACCAAGAAGAACTAACCCAAGTCAACAGGCCTATTTCAAGCTCTGAAATAGAAATGGCAATTACAGAACGTCCACCTAAGAAAAGCCCAGGGCCAGATGGATTCACAGCTGAATTCTATAAGGTCTACAAAGCAGAGCTCACACCAATACTCCTCAAGCTCTTCAACGAAATTGAAAATGAAGGTTCTTTACCAAACTCCTTCTATCAAGCCAGTATAACCCTCATCCCCAACCAGACAGAGATTTATCAAAGAAAAAGAACGATAGACCTATTTCTTTAATGAACATCGATGCAAAACTTCTCAACAAAATACTGTCAACCGTCTACAACAACTCATCAAAAAATTATACACTATGATCAAACTGGATTCATCACAGGGAGGCAAAACTGGTTCAACATACACAAATAAATTAATATAATTCAACACATCAACAGGAGCAAGGACAAAAATCACATGATTGTCTCAATAGACGCGTAAAGGCATTTGACAAGATCCAACACCCCTTTATGTTAAAAGCTCTGGAGAAACTAGGAATCCATGGAACATTCCTCAATGTAATAAAGGCTATGTACGAGAAACCCACAGCTAGTACTACACTTAATGGTGAAAAGCTAAAGCCATTCCCTTTAAAATCAGGAACGAGACAAGGATGCCCACTCTCCCCACTACTCTTTAACATAGTACTAGAATTCCTTGCCAGTGCAATAAGGCAAGAAGCAAGCATAAAGGTGATCCAAGTAGGGAAAGAAGAAATAAAACTATCCCTCTTTGCAGATGACATGATTCTGTATTTAAAGAATCCTATAGACTCTACTCCCAAGCTCCTTGAGCTGATTCAAAACTTTGGAAGAGTAGCAGGCTATAAAAATCAACCCTCAAAAATCTACTACCTTCCCTTACGCCAACAGTGAGAGCAATGAGGCAATAACCAGGAAAGTAACTCCTTTCACAATAGCCTCAAAGAAAATAAAGTACCTAGGAATTAGGTTAACTAAGAATGTAAAGGACGTTTTTGATGAAAACTTTAAAACGCTAAAAAAAAGGAAATTAAAGCAGAACTACGGAAATGGAAAAATCTCCCATGCTCCTGGATTGGAAGAATCAACATTGTGAATATGACAATATTGCCAATGGCTATCTACAAATTCAGTGCAATACCCATCAATATCCCAATGGCATTCTTTAAAGAAATAGAAGAGGCAATTCAAAATTTCCTATGGAATAATAAAAGACCCCGTACAGCAAAAACACTTCTTAGCAGAAGGAACAGCGCTGGAGGAATTTCAATTCCAAACTTTAGACTCTATTACAGAGCTATAATTATCAAAACTGCTTGGTTCTGGCACAAGACCAGGCCTGCAGACCAATGGAATAGAACTGAGGACCCAGATATTAAACAACAGACCTATGGCCAACTAATCTTTGACAAGGGAGCCAAAGAAATAGAATGGAAGAAAGAAAGCCTCTTCAACAAGTTGTGCTGGCAGAACTGGTTAAGCACCTGCAGAAAACTAAAGTTGGATCCTTCTTTGTCACCTTGCACTAGAATTAACTCCAAATGGATCAAAGACCTGGAGGTAAAAGCTGACACACTGAAAACTTTACAGGAAGGAATTGGAGATACACTAGGCCTCCTTGGCACAGGTTGAAACTTTTTAAATAAGGACCAAGAATCACAACAAATCAGAGAAATGCTGGATAAGTGGGACTGCATTAAACTGCAGAGCTTTTGTATGGCAAAGGACATAGCTAGTAAATTAATTAGGAAGCCTACAGAGTGGGAGAAGATCTTCACCAACCAAACAACGGACAAAGGCCTCATATCTAAAATATATCAACAACTCAAAAAATTGAATCACTCCAAAACTAATCTCCAAAGTAACAACCATCCCATTAAAAATGGGGCAAAGTCTTAAAGAGAGTCTTCTCTGAAGAAGAAACAAAAATGGCCTATAGACACATGAGGAAATGCTCAACATCTCTGGTCATAAAAGAAATGCAAATCAAAACAACTCTAAGATTCCACCTCACTCCAGTTAGAATGGCCAGGATCAAGAAAACGAATAATAACAGATGCTGCAGGGGGTGTGGCCAGGAGGGATCACTACTACCCTGTTGGTGAGAGTGCAAACTCATTCAACCACTATGGAAAGCAGTGTGGCAGTGCCTCAAAAGGCTAAAGATAGAACTCCCCTATGACACAGCAATTCCACTACTTAGCATTTACCTAATCATCCAGAAACAAGGGCATACTAAATCCACTAGCACAGCAATGTTCATTGCAGCACTATTCACCATAGCAAAGATATGGAACCAACCTAGATGTCCCTCAGTTGATGAGTGGATCAACAAGTTGTGGTATTTGTACACAATGGAATTCTATGCTGCTGTCAGAAAGAATGACATCGTGCCATTTGTTAGGAAATGGAAAGACTTAGAAAAAATCATATTAAGTGAAGTAAGCCAGACTCAAGGGAACTTAGGCTCAATGGTTTCCCTCATTCGTCATAATCACTAGAAACCTTGGGCTCTACTAGAAGAGATCTGCAATAGAGCAAAATCCTGATACATAAGGCCATATAGTATGAAGGTAATTGAAATGGCCTCCAGGATATTGAAACAAAAGCCATGTAACGACCGATTGTTGTCCTTAATTTACTATGTTGTCTCTCATCTCCTTTGCTGTCCCTTGGTCATCTCATGTTGTTATAGTATCTCAGTTTGTTATCTGATATATTGAATTCATTTGTATTTGGATTTTTGAAATTTGATCGGGAAGGGGGGAAAACCAAGACGTGTGGGGGGACGGGGCGTAGGGTAATGGGTACCAATACATGTGAAAGTGTATCAATGTATGTGAATTAATGCACCTTCTATCTGGCAAATATCATGTAACCCTTTTACTATTTACAATAAAAAATTTTAAAAAATCTCTTTGACTGACAAGCCTATAAAATAAAATCCCCATATAGTACTGCATCAGTGATTCTCCAAGCTCAAAAGGCTTAAATGCCAGCCACGTCTAAGATGGTTATTTCAGCCACTTCAGATTTTTTCTTCTTCTAGATTTATCTTAACATATGCTCTTTAAAGTCATAGCACTTCATCAATTAGTTGTGTACTGCTTATACTTAGTAAGTAGAGACAGATCAAAGAAAATGTAACAAAATATAAAGGAAAAAGATATAGGTTTACTGTATAAAACTGTGAAATTCTATCTGAAAAATAAAGCAAAAGACCTAGAGGTGTAGCTCAACTGCTACAGTGCCTCTCTACCAAGTTAAAGAGTAATCTAAACTGTAAAAGGCAGAATACCAGACCTCTCTCAGCTGCCCCATTCCTAAGTATGGCTTAGTCCCTCTGAAACTGCTCTCATTTCATCCATCCTATTGAGAGCTGTGTCGTAGACCCGTATACTATGCAGTCAGCAGAAGGGAAGCAGGTAGAGCTCAGCCAAAACCTTTTCGAGCAAAGACCCCTTTTGGCTGTGAAAGACACATCATCATTGCATGTTGCCACAAGGACTACAAAAAATGGTTTATTTATTACAGTGACTAGAACTTCTGGCATGCACATTTGTGAAACTTTTGATGAATGCCAATCTTCATAAACATAAAATACATCCATATTTATTTTTGAAGAAAAACAAAAGTCCTTAGCCTGGCACTAAGGCTATCTGTCATCTAACATTTACCAGGTCTATCTTTCTGCTTCTGTTAAGTTGGTGCTTTATAAATTTTCTGACTTTATTCTTTCCCACCTCATCTCCTTCTCAGAATCCTAAATAATCACCTCATCCTTTACCTGTTCCAACCTTCAGATCATGACATCCAAACCATCGATATCATCACACACACACACACTCTATGTTGTATTGTCCTGTATGAAATAAAACCTTTACCCTGTTCAATACTGACCCATTGATGACATGGGATAATAAAAGTCTTTCAGGGATTCCTCCTTATTATAGATCCAGTATCATTAAAAAAATTGTTTCAGTACCAGAGCTTACAGTCAAGGCATTATACACTAGTACATTATCACTTGAGCCAAAATTCCAGTTCTGCCTTTATTTTGCTAATTAACTGGAGATAAGAGGATTTTTCTGCTCCGACTCACTTTGCCCCTTGATTCTCAAATCTCAGCTTCCTGAGTAGGTAGGGTTTATAGGTGTTACCCAAATGCATTCCAGCTTCATTTAAAACAGAATGCTTTTCTCTAAAACTCTTGCAGCGTCTTAAATATCCATATTTCACTGTGCTACCTCTGTTTACAAGGATTTGTCAAATGCTGACATCTCTGGTTCAGATTGCCATCTTTATAGAACTAACTCATTTCATTATTTATACGTCAATTATTTTATCCCATCATCTGTAAAAAGCTCTTTGTAAATAAGATCTTAATAAGACCTTATAGTAAGATATTAGTAAAGTAGTAACAGAGTATATGATTGCTATGTGTCGGATTACACTCTGGATAATAAATGATGTGTATGATTGATACGTATTAGTTTACATGCTGGATTTTATTTTATTTATTTTATTTTTTTTAACATTTCTTTTTTTATTGTAATTAGTAAAAGGGTTACATGATATTTGCCAGATAGAAGGTGCATTAATTCACATACATTGATACCCTTTCACATGTCTTGGTACCCATTTCCCTCCACCCCACACCCCCCACCGTCTTGGTTTTCCCCCCTTTCCTATCAAATTTCAAATATCCAAATACAACTAAATTCAATATATCAGATAACAAAGTGAGATACTATAACAATATGAGATAACCAAGGGACAGCAAAGGAGATGAGAGACAACATAATACATTAAGGACAACAATCATTCATTATATGGCTTTTGTTTCAATATCATGGAGGTCCTTTCAATTAGCTTCACATTATATGGCCTTATGTATCAAGATTTTGCTCTATTGCAGATCTCTGCTAGTAGAGCCCAAGGTTTCTACTGATTATGACGAATGAGGGAAACCATTGAGCCTAAGTTCCCTTGAGTCTGGCTTACTTCACTTAATATGATTTTTTCTAAGTCTTTCCATTTCCTAACAAATGGGGCGATGTCATTCTTTCTGACAGCAGCATAGAATTCCATTGTGTACAAATACCACAACTTGTTGATCCATTCATCAACTGAGGGACATCTAGGTTGGTTCCATATCTTTGCTATGGTGAATAGTGCTGCAATGAACATTGTTGTGCTAGTGGATTTAGTATGTCCTTGTTTCTGGATGGTTAGGTAAATGCCAAGTAGTTTCATAGGGGAGTTCTATGTTTAGCCTTTTGAGGCACTGCCACACTGCTTTCCATAGTGGATGAATGAGTTTGCACTCCCACCAACAGTGTAGTAGTGATCCCTGCTGGCCACATCCCCTCCAGCATCTGTTATTATTCGTTTTCCTGATCCTGGCCATTCTAACTGGAGTGAGGTGGAATCTTAGAGTTGTTTTGATTTGCATTTCTTTATGACCAGAGATGTTGAGCATTTCTTCATGTGTCTATAGGCCATTTTTGTTTCTTCTTCAGAGAAGAATCTCTTTATGTCTTTGGCCCATTTTTTAATGCGATGGTTGTTACTTTGGAGGTTAGTTTTGGAGTGATTCAATTTTTTGAGTTGTTGATATATTTTAGATATGAGGGCTTTGTCCGTTGTTTGGTTGGTTGGCATTTATAAAATCATCCAGAAACAAGGGCATACTAAATCCACTAGCACAACAACGTTCATTGCAGCACTATTCACCATAGCAAAGATATGGAACCAACCTAGATGTGCCTCAGTTGATGAGTGGATCAACAAGTTGTGGTATTTGTACACAATGGAATTCTCTGCTGCTGTCAGAAAGAATGACATCGCCCCATTTGTTAGGAAATGCAAAGACTTAGAAAAAAATCATATTAAGTGAAGTAAGCCAGACTCAAGGGAACTTAGGCTCAATGGTTTCCCTCATTCGTCATAATCAGTAGAAACCTTGGGCTCTACTAGCAGAGATCTGCAATAGAGCAAAATCTTGATACATAAGAACATATAATATGAAGCTAATTGAAAGGACCTCCAGGATATTGAAACAAAAGCCATATAACGAATGATTGTTGTCCTTAATGTACTATGTTGTCTCTCATCTCCTTTGCAGTCCGTTGGTTATCTCATATTTTTATAGTATCTCACTTTGTTATCTGATATATTGAATTTATTTGAATTTGGATATTTGAAATTTGATAGGGAAGGGGGGAAAACCAAGATGGGTGGGGGTGTGGGGGCGGGAGGGAAATGGGTACCAAGACATGTGAAAGGGTATCAATGTATGTGAATTAATGCACCTTCTATCTGGCAAATATCATGTAACCCTTTTACTGATTACAATAAAAAATGAAAGAAAAAATAATGATATGTAAAAAAAAATGAGTCTCTTCATGTGAAAGGGTATCAATGTGTGGGAATTAATGCACCATTTATCTGGCAAATATCATGTAACCCTTCTATTGATTGCAATAAAAAATATATTTAAAAAATGAGTCTCTTGATTTTGTCTTCTGGGACTGGCTCCAAACTGGGACTCTGCGTGTAGTCTCCTGAGTAGCTCAAATTGCAGAAACAAGTCACTACTCCCATGTTTTACTTGTTGTTTTATTCTTTATGGTCGGTAATGGAGCATTACACAGAAGCTACTCAAGAATTTCTTGTTAAATGAATACATGTTTTATAATTCAGAATGTCAAGAAGACCAGACTGGATAAAGTATGCACCAAAAATCTTTAAGGCTGTGCTTGCCTAGCATGCACAAAACCCGGGTTCGATTCCTCGGTACCACAAGCCCAGGGCTGGCAAAAAAATCTTTAAGGCAGAGAAAGAGATCACATGGATCTTTTCTAAAATTTGCTTTAAAAATTAATGCATTTGGAAGTACGCTCTCTACGTTTTCTGGCTGAAGGAGATCCCCTGAGTTGTAGACATAAAGTCACTAAAAGTATGTTGGTAGCAATATTACCTTCTTCCTTGAGAAGCAAAGAACAACCTCCGTGTGGCCCTGTCTTTTGCTAGGAGAGGAGCCATGATTGGTTTGGCTGTTCTGTAGAATCTGATGTGCCACGTGGAGGCACTGGGCCCCGACTGGCAAGCTGTCCCTGGCTTTCTTATCCAGTCCATGGGCAGGCTTTCACGTTTCAGAATTACTGTTTCACTCATTTGCTGTTTAATTTCAAATGCTGAGGAAAAAGAACAGTCAACTGTGTTGGGGACCGACTGTGGGGTCAATGACCTTGGACCTGACCTTGGACCTACACAACTGTATACACAAGGAAGTAACTCTGATCAGGATAACTTTAAGCAATGTCAATCAGTTCTTATCAGGATAACTTTAAGCAATGTTAATCCTTTCTCATTTATCCTATATGTGACTTGTTTACTATTTTGTATGAATGTAGCGTCTGGCAGTTCCCTAGTTTTAAGAAGAGTATTTAAGGTCGGAACTTAAACAGGACAGTCTTAGGCGGCAGTCTGGACCTCACAGCCTTCTTGGACTGCTGACTTGGGCTGTAGTCCTCCCACACTCCGTCTGTTTGTCTCTCTTTTAATTTTTCCTAGTCCTTGCCCCTATTTCAGGAATCCCAATCTGCGAACCCTGGTTTGCTGCCGGCTGGCCCCGGCAACTGGCGCCCGAACAGGGACCCTGAAAATCTGGGACGACGGTGGAGGACCCCGCTGTGGTGAGTAACACATCGTAGGACTATTAAGAGATGATTTTAAGAGAGTGAGAGAGCGGGAGGCTGTATTGTCCAGAGTAAAAATTATGGGTCTAGTTAATAGCCATACGTCATATGTACCGATCTTAACAGGTCTACTTGAAGGCCACGGAACATGGGTGGAAAAAGGGGTGCTTCAGAGCTTCCTACAGTTTGTCAAGGAGGCATGCCCGAGGTCTATAGAGGAGGAATTCCTAAAAACCTGGCAGCGGATAGGAAAAGGAATTCAAGGATATTATAATGTATATGGCCCCAAAAAGACCCCAGTAGAGGCTATTACTGTTTGGAATTTAGTAAGTGAATGCATAGATCCTCAACATGAGAATGCTGAACTTAATCTTGAATTAAGGGAAATTTATGAATTAAAGGACCCTTCTGAAAAACCTGAGGCTGAGCCATATGCCGCCGCAGCCCAAGAGCGTCTAAGTGAGATCTTGAAAAGGGAACAACAACCAGTCGATACTGAGTATCAGAATTCAAATTTGAATATAAAGGAGGAAAGTTATGATGAGCCGATGCAGGACCGGATAGCTACGATAGAAAAGAGGTTAGAAGAAATCCTACATCTAGTATCTAAAATGGGGATAGAGCAGAGAGCCCCCCCCAGAAGTAGGAAAGAAATATGACCCTCAGGCCACTATGGTGTCTGATTCTAAACCTTATCCCTCACACTGACCGCCTCCAGCTGCAGCCTTACGACCCCAATCCCTTTTTCAACCTTTCAAGCCTAAAAGCCCTAGCAACAAGTCCCTTTTAACAGGCACTACAACCAGGCACAGTGCATCGCAATTAAACCTGACTTAGGCTGCTAGAGAGAGGGAAGATATTTCAGGGCCTCGATGCTTCCCTAGTTTAGTTGATCATGATGAAGAAGTATACCAACAACCTGTTCCTGTTAAACTATTACAGGATTTAAAGAGTGCCTGCTCCCAATATGGGCCAAATGCCCCTTTTACTCAAGTAATATTGGAGGCCGCGTGTGCTGGTATTGCATGCCCAAATGACTGGAAGCAGCTTGCCAGAGCATGCCTTAGTGCAGGAGAGTACTTATTATGGGAGACAGAGTTCACTGCACAGTGTCGGACTAAAATTGAAACAAATAGGTCTAAGAACCTGCCTTACACTGTTGATCAGTTGTTAGGAGAGGGAACCTATAAAAACACCGAAGATCAATTGGGTTATGCAAAGGAGGCCTATTTACAAATAAATGCTGCGAGGAGAGAGGCTTGGAAAAGGTTACGCAATTCCAATCATACAAAAAATCTAGTAGAAGTTAAACAGGGAACGAATGAACCTTATCTAGAATTTTTGTCTCGATTAATGGAGACTGCAGACCGCCTAGTACAAGATGAGAATGCAAGGAAGATTATAGTTAGACACATAGCCTATGAAAATGCCAACGCCGCCTGTCAGGCGGCTATCAGACCCCATAGGAATAAGGGAGGAATCACGGACTTTATTTCACTGTGTGCTGATATTGGACCCTCCCATGTACAAGGCCTTACTTTAGCCGCCGCTCCTCAAGGAAAGACTGTTACTGAGTTTCTAAAATATAGAGGTCAGCGGCATTCTCGGGATGCTAGACCCCCAGGGCGTTGCTTCTCTTGTGGACAAATAGGACATTGGATGACGCAATGCCCACGCCAGGCCAGGTTAAAGAGAGAAAAATTACCTGGCACATGTCCACGCTGTGGTAAAGGGAAGCACTGGGCTAAAGATTGCAAGTCAGCAACAATTCGCAATGGCCGCCCATTTTCAGGAAACTGGAGAAGGGGCCAGCCTCTGGCCCCGCAAAACCATGGGGCAGTCCCTCCCTCTTCTCGGCCACAAGTACATCTTCTAACAACCCCCCAAAATCAGTCTCCAGCCTCTTCCGTGCCACCCCAGGCAGCGCAGGATTGGACCTCTGTTCCTCCACCTGCTCAGTATTGACCCCAGAGATGGGGACACAAGCTCTCCCCATGGAGGTCTTCGGTCCCCTTCCCCCGGGAGTGGCTGGATTGCTGTTAGGGTGAAGTAGCTCAGCCCTTAAAGGGATACAGATTACACCTGGCAAAATTGACCAGGATTTTACTGGAGAAATCAAAGTTATGGCCTCTGCCCCGAAACACGTGGTATCGATCCCAGCTGGTCAAAAATCAGCACAACTAATACTTGTGCCTTTATCTCATGGGGATACTGCTAATTCTTCTGCCCCATGTGGACAGAGAGGATTTGGATCATCTGATATCTATTGGGTACGAAGCATAAAACAAGAGAGGCCTGAGATGACTATATTTATACAAGAAAAACCCTTTAAAGGAATATTAGACACAGGAGCGGATGTGTCTGTAATATCTAAAAAGCATTGGCCAGCCCAATTGCCACTGACAACCTCTATGACTTCCCTACAGGGGGTTGGGCAAGCAACTGTCCCACAGCAGAGCAGTGCGATCCTTGTTTGGAGAGATGAGGAAGGGCACTCTGTTCATTTTCAACTATTTGTCTTCGATCATCTGCCAATTAATTTATGGGGTCGTGATATCATGGAAAAAATGGGAGTGTATATGTTTAGTCCTAGTGCTGCGGTCACTAAGCAGTTACTTGATCAAGGCCTCCTCCCCTTTAGGGGACTAGGCCGAGCAGCACAGGGGGAGCCAGGGCTACTCCAACCCCAGTCTCACCCTACGAGACAAGGATTAGGGTATTCTTTAATGGGGCATGTAGTTTGTCCTGCCCCTCATGCCGATCCCATAAATTGGCTCTCTGAACAACCGGTATGGGTCGAACAGTGGCCTCTCTCTCTAGAAAAGATCATTGCAGTTCAGCAGCTGGTACAGGAACAGCTAGACTTGGGACATGTGGCCCCTTCTAACTCTTCATGGAATTCTCCAATTTTTGTTATAAAGAAAAAGTCAGGTAAATGGAGGCTGTTACAGGATCTGAGAAAGGTAAATGCAACTATGGAACTGATGGGAGCCTTACAGCCCGGCTTGCCTTCCCCCATGGCAATCCCAAAGGATACTTACAAGATTATTATAGATTTGAAGGATTGTTTCTATACTATACCCCTGGCGCCTCAAGACTGTAAGCGCTTTGCCTTCAGCGTCCCCTCTGTTAATTTTAAAGAACCCATGAAGCGATATCATTGGCTTGTGCTCCCACAGGGCATGGCAAATAGCCCAACTTTATGTCAAAGTTTTGTAGCCAGAGCCATTTCTTCGACCCGTGAAAAATTTTCTTCTGTTTATATTGTTCATTATATGGACGACATCTTGTTGGCTTGTTCTGACCCTATTGTCGTACGACAAGCCTTTGGACAACTAAAGCAAGATCTGAGCCTCTTTGGCCTTATAATAGCAGCTGAAAAGGTTCAGGAACACCCCCCTTTTACGTATTTAGGCCATATATTAGGCCCACACAATTTTAAAAGCCAAAAAATACAATTAAAAACTTCACACTTAAGAACTCTTCATGATTTTCAGCAATTTTTAGGAGATATAAATTGGCTTCGGCCTTATCTAAAGCTGTCCACAGGAGAGTAAAAACCCCTCTTTGATCTCTTAAAAGGAGATACCAACCCTACATCCTTGCGCAATTTAAATCCAGACGCCAGGAAGGCCATCCAAATCGTAGAAAAGGTAATTTTCCAGCAACAAGTGACCTATTGTGACTACTCTAACCATGGGGAGTTTACATTTTAGCTACTTCTCACTCCCCAACTGCTGTATTGTGGCAGGATGGCCCACTTTTATGGCTTTATCTACCATCAACACCCGGCAAAGTGCTGACCCCCTACTACGAATTGGTAGCTAATCTGATACATATGTGCCGAGTGGATTGCCGTAAATATTTAGGTCATGAACCTCATTTTATCTGTGTCCCATATAATTTACAACAACAAGATTGGCTATTCGCCCATTGCGATTCTTGGGCCATTGCTTGGGCCAATTATACGGGAAAAAATTTGCATCACTACCCGTCTAACAAACTTCTCCAATTTGCTGCGTGTCATACGTTCCTATTTCCTTCCATAGTACGGGCCTCGCCTTTATCTTCTGCCGCTTTAGTATTTACAGATGGATCCTCTAATGGAACGGCTGCTTTGACCATTAATGGGAAGACTCAATCTTGGGTTACGGGTTTTTCCTCTGCCCAAGAGGTAGGATTAGAGGCTGTTTTACAAGCACTCGTCCTGTTACAAGACGAGCCCTTTAACTTATACTCAGACAGTCAATATTTAATTCGTGCTCTTCAGGTCATAGAAACTGTTCCCTTTATTGGAACTACTAACTCCAATATTCAGACCCAATTTCGCCAAGTACAAACTTTGCTTTGTTCTCGCAACCACCCCTGTTTTTTTGGCTTCGTTCGAGCTCACACTAATCTTCCTGGCCCTTGAAGTGAAGGTAACGCAGTTACTGATTCTGCCACCAGAGTTTATTTAACTCAAGTTGAACTTGCTAAGCAGTCACATGCCATCCATCATCAAAACAGCCGAGCCTTGCGCCGACATTTTAAATTATCTAGAGAAGCGGCACGTCAAATAGTTAAGACTTGCTACAACTGTGTGCCCTTCTCACCAGCTCCTCATTTAGGTATAAATCCACGAGGACTGCTTTCTAATCACATTTGGCAGATGGATGTCCCACATGTTCCATCATTTGGCCGATTAAAATATGTTCATGTTACTGTAGATACTTATTCTAATTTTATCCTGGCCATCCCCCTTGCTGGGGAAGCTACTAAACATTGTATTTCTCACTGCATTCGATGTTTTGCTGTGATGGGGATTCCCTCGCAAATAAAAACAGATAATGGCCCTGGCTATGCAGGCCGAGCATTTCAATCCTTCTGCCATTCCTATAATATCACTCATATTACAGGCATTCCTCAAGGTCAAGGCATCGTGGAGAGAGCTAATGGATTATTAAAACATCAAATTGCTAAAATACAGAAAGGAGAGTCATATCCCGCTACCCCTGTGAATATACTTAATCATGCTTTATTTGTTTTAAATTTTTTGAACCTGGATTCAAATAATTTATCTGCTGCTCAGCGATTCTGGGAAAAAAGAGAGCAGCGTGCTTTTGCCTTAGTAAAATGGAAGGATCCCCTAACTGGTGCTTGGCACGGACCAGATCCTGTTCTAACCTGGGGTAGAGGGCATGTATGTGTTTTCTCACAGGAAGAAAATGATGCCCGCTGGCTGCCCAAAAGCTATGTTTGGATTGTGGAGAGTGACAGTGGTCATCCAAGCAGCGACTCACTGGACCTTCACCCCCAACCCTCCAGTAATGCATCCAGTAATGGGGAAAAGACCTGAATTCATGTTTTTGTGTTAAGTGTAAAAGTCTCTGTTTCTTTGTCTTGTTCGTGTTACATATTTTTTCTTGTCCAGTTTTGTCTTTGAAATTGGTACCAGTTTTAAATATGGATCCTTAAGGTTTTTCTAAAGTTTTGATTTGAACCTGGTTCTCACCTGCAAGAGTAAAATTGGCTAAGCTCTCTTGACACAAACTTCCGGAAAATGAATGGCCAATATTAATTTTGTGCACTTTAAAATCTTTGAGTATGAATGTGTGTGAATGAGTGAGTGAACATGTTCAAGGTTTAATCAAGAAAATCATTTAGGTTTGAATTATTGCATTGTTTTAAAGAGGGGCGAGAATGGAACATTAGATCAGCAAAAAAAAATGAACTTGATGTTCGTATGACAGCTCTTAAGTCCCATTAAGAAGGTCGAATCAGTAGATTGGAGAGAGAACACTGAGAGCATCAAGGGAGGCACTTAGAGCAAAGAACCTCAAGAACCTACTAGTAAGGTCCCAGAACAGCAGAGACAGATCACGTTGAAAACTACTGCAGTTTCTGAAGAACGAGGAATTGCCAGCACTTCAGATCCACCAACAGCCAATATCAAGCCAACTGCTGTTGTTTCTACTCCAAGTAAAGTGACAACTGAAGCTATGGCTGGGAACAAATCAACACCTATGGTCAGTACCCGTCCAATGGTCACATCTGCAACAGTCACCAATCGAACAACTCCGCAGATCGAAGCCCCAGATGGATGAATTCTCCCCCGATAGGAATCGCAGTCAAGGACGGGATAAGAGAGGATGCTCTCTGACCAACCTAAGACAGGGGCTTCAGCTTGATCTGAAGAAGTTCCCCATGACGGGTAAGGCAGAGTCAGCGATCCACCCAACCTAAGACAAGCAAGTCCGCATCTTTTAAAAGAAAGACGGGGGAGATGTTGGGGATCGACTGTGGGGTCAATGACCTTGGACCTGACCTTGGACCTACACAACTGTATACACAAGGAAGTAACTCTGATCAGGATAACTTTAAGCAATGTCAATCAGTTCTTATCAGGATAACTTTAAGCAATGTTAATCCTTTCTCATTTATCCTATATGTGACTTGTTTACTATTTTGTATGAATGTAGCGTCTGGCAGTTCCCTAGTTTTAAGAAGAGTATTTAAGGTCGGAACTTAAACAGGACAGTCTTAGGCGGCAGTCTGGACCTCACAGCCTTCTTGGACTGCTGACTTGGGCTGTAGTCCTCCCACACTCCGTCTGTTTGTCTCTCTTTTAATTTTTCCTAGTCCTTGCCCCTATTTCAGGAATCCCAATCTGCGAACCCTGGTTTGCTGCCGGCTGGCCCCGGCAACTGGCGCCCGAACAGGGACCCTGAAAATCTGGGACGACGGTGGAGGACCCCGCTGTGGTGAGTAACACATCGTAGGACTATTAAGAGATGATTTTAAGAGAGTGAGAGAGCGGGAGGCTGTATTGTCCAGAGTAAAAATTATGGGTCTAGTTAATAGCCATACGTCATATGTACCGATCTTAACAGGTCTACTTGAAGGCCACGGAACATGGGTGGAAAAAGGGGTGCTTCAGAGCTTCCTACAGTTTGTCAAGGAGGCATGCCCGAGGTCTATAGAGGAGGAATTCCTAAAAACCTGGCAGCGGATAGGAAAAGGAATTCAAGGATATTATAATGTATATGGCCCCAAAAAGACCCCAGTAGAGGCTATTACTGTTTGGAATTTAGTAAGTGAATGCATAGATCCTCAACATGAGAATGCTGAACTTAATCTTGAATTAAGGGAAATTTATGAATTAAAGGACCCTTCTGAAAAACCTGAGGCTGAGCCATATGCCGCCGCAGCCCAAGAGCGTCTAAGTGAGATCTTGAAAAGGGAACAACAACCAGTCGATACTGAGTATCAGAATTCAAATTTGAATATAAAGGAGGAAAGTTATGATGAGCCGATGCAGGACCGGATAGCTACGATAGAAAAGAGGTTAGAAGAAATCCTACATCTAGTATCTAAAATGGGGATAGAGCAGAGAGCCCCCCCCAGAAGTAGGAAAGAAATATGACCCTCAGGCCACTATGGTGTCTGATTCTAAACCTTATCCCTCACACTGACCGCCTCCAGCTGCAGCCTTACGACCCCAATCCCTTTTTCAACCTTTCAAGCCTAAAAGCCCTAGCAACAAGTCCCTTTTAACAGGCACTACAACCAGGCACAGTGCATCGCAATTAAACCTGACTTAGGCTGCTAGAGAGAGGGAAGATATTTCAGGGCCTCGATGCTTCCCTAGTTTAGTTGATCATGATGAAGAAGTATACCAACAACCTGTTCCTGTTAAACTATTACAGGATTTAAAGAGTGCCTGCTCCCAATATGGGCCAAATGCCCCTTTTACTCAAGTAATATTGGAGGCCGCGTGTGCTGGTATTGCATGCCCAAATGACTGGAAGCAGCTTGCCAGAGCATGCCTTAGTGCAGGAGAGTACTTATTATGGGAGACAGAGTTCACTGCACAGTGTCGGACTAAAATTGAAACAAATAGGTCTAAGAACCTGCCTTACACTGTTGATCAGTTGTTAGGAGAGGGAACCTATAAAAACACCGAAGATCAATTGGGTTATGCAAAGGAGGCCTATTTACAAATAAATGCTGCGAGGAGAGAGGCTTGGAAAAGGTTACGCAATTCCAATCATACAAAAAATCTAGTAGAAGTTAAACAGGGAACGAATGAACCTTATCTAGAATTTTTGTCTCGATTAATGGAGACTGCAGACCGCCTAGTACAAGATGAGAATGCAAGGAAGATTATAGTTAGACACATAGCCTATGAAAATGCCAACGCCGCCTGTCAGGCGGCTATCAGACCCCATAGGAATAAGGGAGGAATCACGGACTTTATTTCACTGTGTGCTGATATTGGACCCTCCCATGTACAAGGCCTTACTTTAGCCGCCGCTCCTCAAGGAAAGACTGTTACTGAGTTTCTAAAATATAGAGGTCAGCGGCATTCTCGGGATGCTAGACCCCCAGGGCGTTGCTTCTCTTGTGGACAAATAGGACATTGGATGACGCAATGCCCACGCCAGGCCAGGTTAAAGAGAGAAAAATTACCTGGCACATGTCCACGCTGTGGTAAAGGGAAGCACTGGGCTAAAGATTGCAAGTCAGCAACAATTCGCAATGGCCGCCCATTTTCAGGAAACTGGAGAAGGGGCCAGCCTCTGGCCCCGCAAAACCATGGGGCAGTCCCTCCCTCTTCTCGGCCACAAGTACATCTTCTAACAACCCCCCAAAATCAGTCTCCAGCCTCTTCCGTGCCACCCCAGGCAGCGCAGGATTGGACCTCTGTTCCTCCACCTGCTCAGTATTGACCCCAGAGATGGGGACACAAGCTCTCCCCATGGAGGTCTTCGGTCCCCTTCCCCCGGGAGTGGCTGGATTGCTGTTAGGGTGAAGTAGCTCAGCCCTTAAAGGGATACAGATTACACCTGGCAAAATTGACCAGGATTTTACTGGAGAAATCAAAGTTATGGCCTCTGCCCCGAAACACGTGGTATCGATCCCAGCTGGTCAAAAATCAGCACAACTAATACTTGTGCCTTTATCTCATGGGGATACTGCTAATTCTTCTGCCCCATGTGGACAGAGAGGATTTGGATCATCTGATATCTATTGGGTACGAAGCATAAAACAAGAGAGGCCTGAGATGACTATATTTATACAAGAAAAACCCTTTAAAGGAATATTAGACACAGGAGCGGATGTGTCTGTAATATCTAAAAAGCATTGGCCAGCCCAATTGCCACTGACAACCTCTATGACTTCCCTACAGGGGGTTGGGCAAGCAACTGTCCCACAGCAGAGCAGTGCGATCCTTGTTTGGAGAGATGAGGAAGGGCACTCTGTTCATTTTCAACTATTTGTCTTCGATCATCTGCCAATTAATTTATGGGGTCGTGATATCATGGAAAAAATGGGAGTGTATATGTTTAGTCCTAGTGCTGCGGTCACTAAGCAGTTACTTGATCAAGGCCTCCTCCCCTTTAGGGGACTAGGCCGAGCAGCACAGGGGGAGCCAGGGCTACTCCAACCCCAGTCTCACCCTACGAGACAAGGATTAGGGTATTCTTTAATGGGGCATGTAGTTTGTCCTGCCCCTCATGCCGATCCCATAAATTGGCTCTCTGAACAACCGGTATGGGTCGAACAGTGGCCTCTCTCTCTAGAAAAGATCATTGCAGTTCAGCAGCTGGTACAGGAACAGCTAGACTTGGGACATGTGGCCCCTTCTAACTCTTCATGGAATTCTCCAATTTTTGTTATAAAGAAAAAGTCAGGTAAATGGAGGCTGTTACAGGATCTGAGAAAGGTAAATGCAACTATGGAACTGATGGGAGCCTTACAGCCCGGCTTGCCTTCCCCCATGGCAATCCCAAAGGATACTTACAAGATTATTATAGATTTGAAGGATTGTTTCTATACTATACCCCTGGCGCCTCAAGACTGTAAGCGCTTTGCCTTCAGCGTCCCCTCTGTTAATTTTAAAGAACCCATGAAGCGATATCATTGGCTTGTGCTCCCACAGGGCATGGCAAATAGCCCAACTTTATGTCAAAGTTTTGTAGCCAGAGCCATTTCTTCGACCCGTGAAAAATTTTCTTCTGTTTATATTGTTCATTATATGGACGACATCTTGTTGGCTTGTTCTGACCCTATTGTCGTACGACAAGCCTTTGGACAACTAAAGCAAGATCTGAGCCTCTTTGGCCTTATAATAGCAGCTGAAAAGGTTCAGGAACACCCCCCTTTTACGTATTTAGGCCATATATTAGGCCCACACAATTTTAAAAGCCAAAAAATACAATTAAAAACTTCACACTTAAGAACTCTTCATGATTTTCAGCAATTTTTAGGAGATATAAATTGGCTTCGGCCTTATCTAAAGCTGTCCACAGGAGAGTAAAAACCCCTCTTTGATCTCTTAAAAGGAGATACCAACCCTACATCCTTGCGCAATTTAAATCCAGACGCCAGGAAGGCCATCCAAATCGTAGAAAAGGTAATTTTCCAGCAACAAGTGACCTATTGTGACTACTCTAACCATGGGGAGTTTACATTTTAGCTACTTCTCACTCCCCAACTGCTGTATTGTGGCAGGATGGCCCACTTTTATGGCTTTATCTACCATCAACACCCGGCAAAGTGCTGACCCCCTACTACGAATTGGTAGCTAATCTGATACATATGTGCCGAGTGGATTGCCGTAAATATTTAGGTCATGAACCTCATTTTATCTGTGTCCCATATAATTTACAACAACAAGATTGGCTATTCGCCCATTGCGATTCTTGGGCCATTGCTTGGGCCAATTATACGGGAAAAAATTTGCATCACTACCCGTCTAACAAACTTCTCCAATTTGCTGCGTGTCATACGTTCCTATTTCCTTCCATAGTACGGGCCTCGCCTTTATCTTCTGCCGCTTTAGTATTTACAGATGGATCCTCTAATGGAACGGCTGCTTTGACCATTAATGGGAAGACTCAATCTTGGGTTACGGGTTTTTCCTCTGCCCAAGAGGTAGGATTAGAGGCTGTTTTACAAGCACTCGTCCTGTTACAAGACGAGCCCTTTAACTTATACTCAGACAGTCAATATTTAATTCGTGCTCTTCAGGTCATAGAAACTGTTCCCTTTATTGGAACTACTAACTCCAATATTCAGACCCAATTTCGCCAAGTACAAACTTTGCTTTGTTCTCGCAACCACCCCTGTTTTTTTGGCTTCGTTCGAGCTCACACTAATCTTCCTGGCCCTTGAAGTGAAGGTAACGCAGTTACTGATTCTGCCACCAGAGTTTATTTAACTCAAGTTGAACTTGCTAAGCAGTCACATGCCATCCATCATCAAAACAGCCGAGCCTTGCGCCGACATTTTAAATTATCTAGAGAAGCGGCACGTCAAATAGTTAAGACTTGCTACAACTGTGTGCCCTTCTCACCAGCTCCTCATTTAGGTATAAATCCACGAGGACTGCTTTCTAATCACATTTGGCAGATGGATGTCCCACATGTTCCATCATTTGGCCGATTAAAATATGTTCATGTTACTGTAGATACTTATTCTAATTTTATCCTGGCCATCCCCCTTGCTGGGGAAGCTACTAAACATTGTATTTCTCACTGCATTCGATGTTTTGCTGTGATGGGGATTCCCTCGCAAATAAAAACAGATAATGGCCCTGGCTATGCAGGCCGAGCATTTCAATCCTTCTGCCATTCCTATAATATCACTCATATTACAGGCATTCCTCAAGGTCAAGGCATCGTGGAGAGAGCTAATGGATTATTAAAACATCAAATTGCTAAAATACAGAAAGGAGAGTCATATCCCGCTACCCCTGTGAATATACTTAATCATGCTTTATTTGTTTTAAATTTTTTGAACCTGGATTCAAATAATTTATCTGCTGCTCAGCGATTCTGGGAAAAAAGAGAGCAGCGTGCTTTTGCCTTAGTAAAATGGAAGGATCCCCTAACTGGTGCTTGGCACGGACCAGATCCTGTTCTAACCTGGGGTAGAGGGCATGTATGTGTTTTCTCACAGGAAGAAAATGATGCCCGCTGGCTGCCCAAAAGCTATGTTTGGATTGTGGAGAGTGACAGTGGTCATCCAAGCAGCGACTCACTGGACCTTCACCCCCAACCCTCCAGTAATGCATCCAGTAATGGGGAAAAGACCTGAATTCATGTTTTTGTGTTAAGTGTAAAAGTCTCTGTTTCTTTGTCTTGTTCGTGTTACATATTTTTTCTTGTCCAGTTTTGTCTTTGAAATTGGTACCAGTTTTAAATATGGATCCTTAAGGTTTTTCTAAAGTTTTGATTTGAACCTGGTTCTCACCTGCAAGAGTAAAATTGGCTAAGCTCTCTTGACACAAACTTCCGGAAAATGAATGGCCAATATTAATTTTGTGCACTTTAAAATCTTTGAGTATGAATGTGTGTGAATGAGTGAGTGAACATGTTCAAGGTTTAATCAAGAAAATCATTTAGGTTTGAATTATTGCATTGTTTTAAAGAGGGGCGAGAATGGAACATTAGATCAGCAAAAAAAAATGAACTTGATGTTCGTATGACAGCTCTTAAGTCCCATTAAGAAGGTCGAATCAGTAGATTGGAGAGAGAACACTGAGAGCATCAAGGGAGGCACTTAGAGCAAAGAACCTCAAGAACCTACTAGTAAGGTCCCAGAACAGCAGAGACAGATCACGTTGAAAACTACTGCAGTTTCTGAAGAACGAGGAATTGCCAGCACTTCAGATCCACCAACAGCCAATATCAAGCCAACTGCTGTTGTTTCTACTCCAAGTAAAGTGACAACTGAAGCTATGGCTGGGAACAAATCAACACCTATGGTCAGTACCCGTCCAATGGTCACATCTGCAACAGTCACCAATCGAACAACTCCGCAGATCGAAGCCCCAGATGGATGAATTCTCCCCCGATAGGAATCGCAGTCAAGGACGGGATAAGAGAGGATGCTCTCTGACCAACCTAAGACAGGGGCTTCAGCTTGATCTGAAGAAGTTCCCCATGACGGGTAAGGCAGAGTCAGCGATCCACCCAACCTAAGACAAGCAAGTCCGCATCTTTTAAAAGAAAGACGGGGGAGATGTTGGGGATCGACTGTGGGGTCAATGACCTTGGACCTGACCTTGGACCTACACAACTGTATACACAAGGAAGTAACTCTGATCAGGATAACTTTAAGCAATGTCAATCAGTTCTTATCAGGATAACTTTAAGCAATGTTAATCCTTTCTCATTTATCCTATATGTGACTTGTTTACTATTTTGTATGAATGTAGAGTCTGGCAGTTCCCTAGTTTTAAGAAGAGTATTTAAGGTCGGAACTTAAAATAAACAGGACAGTCTTAGGCGGCAGTCTGGAGCTCACAGCCTTCTTGGACTGCTGACTTGGGCTGTAGTCCTCCCACACTCCGTCTGTTTGTCTCTCTTTTAATTTTTCCTAGTCCTTGCCCCTATTTCAGGAATCCCAATCTGTGAACCCTGGTTTGCTGCCGGCTGGCCCCGGCACAACTGAAGCAAATACAGTGAAAAATAGAAATTACAATCAATGTATTTTTCAAAATTGAGTCTATCCTTCAGAGCCTCTATTCCAATCCCTACTAAGATAGGAGTGTGGGACTGTAGAAATACTGTTGTCAGTTATTACAGAGTAGAGCCATCTAAGATGATTAAACACCATTTTGACCCATCACGAGGTCAGGAGAAATGTTTCTAAATTAGACACAGAATGAGAGTTTGAAATGATCATAGTCTTTGTGTATGCCAAGTAATTCTGCCTTCTTCAAGATGAAGCAGTGAAAGGGTAGAGTACCAGCCTCGAGGGGAAAAGACTTCAGATGGAAAACCCAAGAAAGAAGGGTGCTTACTCAAGCTCCCTAGAGGTACTTCCAAGATTCCTGCTTCCCTAACCCAAATGCTTTCCTCAAAAACCAGCCTCTCCATTTTGAGCCACTAGTTAGCACTGTGAAGGTGCAGAGGGGAAAGAGGCAAACGCAGAGCATGTTCAGTGTGGGTAATGTAGAAAGCTAGCTGGAATATCTGGAGCCCCTAATCTCTAACAGCAGCTTTGTTTCTGTTTAAAACCTTAGGTAATGAATGCACATATCACCTTAGGAAATTGGAATACCAGATTGCCTGACTGGAGCAATAGCAATGTTTTCTTCTTGGACAACAGTTCTCACAATATCCCAAGTGTGGCTCCTTTTTGTAAGTTCCCATAGTGAGGAATTGGCTAATATCAGTTTTCTGTATAACTATAGTAGACAGTTGTCTATTACTGGCAATAATTTTTCTTTTTTACTCTCATGCTACTGTACCACCATCAGCTACCAAAACTCATCCAGAAATTCAGCCAGGGACTTTATCTCACTATGTGTAAAACAGCTCTCTGGTTCAGAAATCTGAAATTCTGGCTACAAATGAATATATTTGCCTCTGTGATTTACTAAAAGGAAATGCAGCTACCCAGTATAATCAAGTCTGATTGGATAAACAGAAAGCCCACAGATTGGTAGCTATACAACAGACAAAGATCTCATCTCAAAAATAGATATAGAGCTAAAATAAAATTAAATTCCTCAAGAACAAATCCTTAAAGAAACAATTAGGAATTAAAAGGATACTTCTCTGGAGAGCAAATAATAGCCAATAGACACATGAAGAAATGTTTAACATCTCTAACCATAAAAAAATCAAATCAGGGCGGGGAGTTTGGCCTAGTGGTAGAGTGCTTGCCTAGCATGCACAAAGACCAGGGTTCAATTCCTCGGTACCACATACATAGAAAAGAGCTGGAAGTGGTGCTGAGGCTCAAGTAGTAGAGCTCTAGCCTGGAGAAAGTCCAGGGACAGTGCTCAGGTCCTGAGCTCAAGCCCAGGACTGGAAAAAAAATTCCAATCAAAATCACATTGAGATTCCTCCTCACCCCAGTTAGAATGGCCATTATCAAGAAAACTACCAATGCTGGTGGGGAGGGGGCCAGAAGGGAACATGTAATGTAAATGGGTTCAACACTCTGGAAAGCAGTATGGGGATTCCCAAGAAGACTAAGCATAGAGCTCCCCTTTGACCCAGCAATCCCACTCCTGGGCATTTACTCAAATGGTCACAAACAAGGCCACACTATCCGTGCAACTATGCTCATTACAGCATTATTTACCACAGCTAAGATATGGAACCAACCCATATGCTCCTCAGTAGAAGAATAGATCAAAAGTGCTATATATACACACTGGAATTCTGTGTTTTTATCACCAAGAATGACATCACCCCATTCATAAGGAAATGGAGAGATTTGGGAAAAATCATATTAAGTGGAGTAAGCTAGACCCCTAGTTTATAATAATTAGGATATAGCTAAGGTTGACCTAGTATGGAATCACAACAGCTCAATAACTGTACACATATGACCATATAAAATGATGCTAACCAAAATGAACTCCAAGAAATGGAAACAAGAGGGTTTTTTGTTTTGTTTTAAGGTACTTTGTGAAGTTATTTTTTTTCTTTCATGTTTAGTTTATTTGTTAGGTTCTCACCTGTGTTCACTGTTTTTGATTTGGGGACCCTGTGTTTTTACACAAATTTATGTGATAAGGGGAAGGGAAGGAGAATCACAAAATGGTGAGACAAAGGACAGAGGATGAAGCAATGTAAGAGTGATGTTCACTTGTGGGGACTGAGGGGAAGGAGGAGAAGATGAGGGAGGGAGGAGCACTATTTAACAAGAAATGTACACATTACCTTTCTTATGTAACTGCACTCCCTTTGTTTTTTTCATGTATTTTTTATTGTAATTAATAGAAGGGTTACATGATATTTGCTAGATAGATGGTGCATTAATTCCCATACATTGATACCCTTTCACATGTCTTGGTCCCCATTTCTCTCCCCCCACCCCCACCCCTCATCTTGTTTTCCTCCCTTCCCTATGCAATTTCAAATTGGGCTGGGAGTTTGGCCTAGTGGTAGAGTGCTTGCTTAGCATGCACGAAGACCTGGGTTCAATTCCTCAGTACTACATGCATAGAAAAAAGCCAGAAGTGGTGCTGTGGCTCAAGTGGTAGAGTTCTAGCCTTGAGAAAGTCCAAGGACAGTGCTCAGACCCTGAGCTCAAGGCCCAGGACTGGCAAAAAAAGTCTCAGGTCCTGCACTCCCTTTGTATATTACCTTTGCAGTAAACTAAAATTAAATTAAATAATGAAATACAACAAATTGAAATTGAAATTGGTCTAGAGGAAACTCTACCAGAATGTGAAAAAATGATTTCAATGATTACTTGTCATTTAAGTCAGCTTAGTAGAAAAGTATGTCAAATTTCTCCAGTAGGAATCAAAATTTTAATTTAAAAATATGAAGAAATAAAACAATGCAAAAAGAGAAAAGAATCATATGATACATGGTTTTTATTGTGTGGCCAGTCCACTGCCTTCTGTGGCTAAAGGATTCCCACTGGGATTATCAAAGGCCCTCTGTCTATTTCTTGAGAGTTGGCACTTAATTTTTTTCACAGATGGTGTTCTGTGTCCAAGAACACTGGCATAAAGCTCAGCTCACTAAAGTAAAATTGGTTCTGGCACTAGAAGATAGATTCAGTGCTTCTATTGCTGAGTTCAAGTGTGAATACGATCCCACAGTGTCAGAGCTGGAAGAAAACTTAAATGAGTGGAAGTGTCCTGCATTTTACACATGAGCAAGTAGAGCCCTGAGACATATAGAGATCTGCCAGGGTTACCATCCACACTGTAGACCCTGTCCCTGAAGCGGTGCCTCAAAACTCACCCTTCCATGCTTTTTTCTATTAGCAGCCATTTAAATAAATATGCTTTAAGTTCCAAGACTCAACTACGGGCCATACTTCATATTTAATATTTTTCTTCTTTTTCATACTGAAATTCCTGAATTAACTTCAGCATCAACCAGTCATTGGTGTGGAATAATGGCTTTTATGACTTGCACAGATGTCAAATGGAAAGTAGAATAATCCTTGGTTTAAACTGTTCCATTATTTACTGAGGCGCTACTGCGCTCTCACTATTGAGACAACAGCTCAGGAGAGTTTTCTCAAGGAGGATTTGACTTTGGCATTAATGTATTTTAGCCTGCCTGATGTCTTGCATTTAAATTCTGAGCAAACTAAAATCTCCTTACTTTTTCTCTGTAGCTTTCATTAAGGAGGGAGGGGAAATGACTCTTTCCACATAGTTTCTATCAGTTGTGCATGTTATGTTCAAAATATATAGCTCTGAGCTCCTAATTTCTGTTTTTTAAAATTTTCTTGTACAGTTGAGAGTTCAGAGTGGATGTTGCAGTTATATTAAGTTACATTTCTTTTTGAACAGCATCACTTCTTCCCTCATTTTCCCCAAGTTTTCTCCCTCCTATCCTCCTCCCACACAAGCTTGATAGCTCATGTTCAGTATAGTCTGGTGAGTATCACTGCTACATTTGTTCACCCTTGGTCTCACCATTTCTGTGCTCCCCCAACCTTCCTCAAATCAAATAAGCTTTCTTACATGAAAGACAAATGATGCAGATATCCAAAACAGTGTCAAGGAGAAAACAAAATAAAAAGCAAAATAAGAAAAACCTTGTTTCCATTGCTTCAAATTCATTTCGTTTATATGATCATATATCCTCCTTTGGTCTCACTGTGTGAATGTTTAGAGGCCTGTTTAATTTACCATGTCCAAGAGTCATTTTTTTTGTCTTTAAGCATCCATTGTGTCAACAATTCCTTAACAACATATAGGATTCATTTGTAAGAGGGGTAATTAATCACTGGAATAATTTTTGGATCCTAGTTTGTATAGTTATGATACAATAGAAAATTGATGTTTTAAGTTAGCTAACCCATTATTTCTAGTGCTAACTTTATAAGCTGTTATCATCTTAAAGTACCATACCAAATGGCATAAAATGTGGATTAAATGGAAAAGAAAACAACCTACAAAATGTATACTATTTGTCATAACAAAGAATATGGAAGCTCATCTGGTCTGGCAATAACTAAAGAGTGAAGACCATTGGATTAGATTAGCCAAGCAGAAGGCACATTCTTGTAATTTCAGCAGTTTAAAAGATAAGGAAGGAAGAGTGTTAGTTCAAGGACATCTGAGCTACACAGGAAAACCCTATCTCAAAAAAAAGTATCTGGGTACCAGTGGCTCATTCCTGTAATTCTAGCATCTCAGAAGGCTGAGATCTGAGCATTGTGGTAAGAAGCCCTCCTTAGCAGGAAAGTTCGACATATCTCCAATTAATCATGGAAAAAAACTAGAAGTGAAGCACTAGCCTTGGGCAAAAGGAGTCTTGGGAACAGCATGTAGGTCCAGAGTTCAAGCCCCGGGACTGGCACGCACATCAAAAAAAGCAAAGAAACAAAAACCCACAAACAAGAAAGCATGAAAACCAGAGTACTGAACTATGATGTTGAGATGCAGTTGCAATATCATAAGTGATACCCGAAGCCTTTCTCCTTCCTGTCTCTAGAGGATATGACCTGTGTGTGATGTGGCTAAAGAGAAGAGAGGAGGGAGCTTGGCACCAAAGAACACAGTTAGAGCTCACACCTCTGAGGTGTTTGCAGACAGAACAGGGCAGTGTCTAGCTTCCTTCCTTGAGGAGCTGTGGCATGTGATTATGTAAAACAAATCCCAACAACAGAAAACATGCCAGCAGTTTTACCACACTTGGTCCACTGTCCTCTGGGGAGGGCCTGCCAGTGTCTCTGTATCCAGGAGTTAAAGAAGGACACTTGCTGAGTGTGGGTTGAATGAACCACATGAGGTTCTGAGATGAAATCGATACACTCCCTGAATCTCAGCCAAAGAAGAGAATGTGGAGGAGCTAATGAAAGGAGACACTTGGCTTAGCCTCAGCCACACTCTGTGATTCCCCAAGCCAGCAAGGTCATCAGGGAAACTGAATGCTTGCATACCAAAAGGGGGGGGTTCTCCCTTTTTGGCTAATTCAGGAGATCTGAGACTATGATAATGGCTGCATTTATGTAGTATGTTTGTCATTTCTGTGATTGTTTCCTTCTGTTTCACAAGAGTCTGTATTCTAGTATATACACATTTGTATCTACACTACCAGTAACACACACACACACACACACACACACACACACACACACTTGTGCACAGCTCAAAGTAGAATCAGTTGTCTCTATAAACCACTTTAATGACTGATATGAGTGTAGACTTCAGTCATTTGAATTGAATGCAAGGATTTAAATAAAGAATAAAGCCCTTAGTCTCCTTCTGGGGATATATATATATATATATATATATATATATATATATATATGTTTTTAAGCCATTTTTTTGGAAAAGATCTTAGGTAGAAAACATATCCCATTGTTACAGAGCAACTCAGAATGGGCTGGAGCATACCAAACATGGTAATGGTTCTGTAGGGGGTTGTATTGATATTCATGACACACAAGGTGAAATCAGTTAGGCGCTCATGTCATTCCAGATCTCATTGCTGACAGTGAGTTCAGATCCGTCCATGTTACTTTTATGATAAAAAAACTAAAATGTTAATTTTCAAATTAAATGTAACAAGTTCAAATACTGTAGACCGATCATAGCTGTTGGGTTGAAATAAATTAATGATGGATTATCAAGTACTTGCAAAAATATAAATGCAACATAATCTCATTTAAAATGAAGATAATATTCACCACAATGGCCAATAATCATACATTCTGAATATCATATTCATAATACCACTGGGTTGGGTCAGTTAGGGCTAGCTATGTTAACAGCCACTGGCAGGCAGGGATGAGTGAGCCATCTATCACTGTCAAGAAAAGAGAGTGGAAATATTTATGAACATTGCTAAGAAGTACAGGAGTGTATAAATTCAGTAAACTATTCTGAGAATTAATAAAATTCATTTAAATCACATATATATTACCATAGTAGCCCACTTTTCTTTCTTAATTTAGCTGAGAAGGAAAAGAGTTTTGAGCAGAACTGGGCAGGGAGGTAGAGCATACCATCACTGAAGTCTGACTAGTCATGCTCGTGTCTGCTAGTCTATCTATGAGTAAAACAGCTCTGATCTGTGAGTTTTCTTTAATGTTAGAAAACAAACGCGTTTCTAAGATACTATAGAGAAAGCCAAAACTAAAATCACATATACAACACATGACACAACACTAGGCCTACAGGAAGTGGGTTGTTGTGGGCTGTTGGGCTTCTGGCTGTTCTCCCATTCTAAAGGCCTGTGGAGTGGTTCTCATGGGAAATGTACACAGGGAAATGCAAGCTCACAATGGGCCTGGAGCTGAGGCGGGCTATTATTTTTAATTGACTGATCCTTATGTAACAACCACAAGAAGAGCAGAAGAGAAAAAACATAACTAAGTAGTCTTTCCTAAATGTATTATGTAACAACTGGTGGTTAGAGGATATTTTAAATGCCAATGGATTAGACTTTTCATGTGAATAGTTTTGTAACAATGAATATAACCAGTTTTTAAAGTAAGCTTGTATGTGGAGCCGGTTTGCGTCAATCTCCTTTCTTATAATCTCACCTTCATGCTTATAGTGTTCTATGGGATTATATTACTATCTCACCTCATCATTTCAGTTATAACAATCCAAGCCCATAAAGGCTATCTTCCTTGCTTAAAGACAGAGGTGAACAAGTCCAGGGTGGATGATCCAGAGTCTTCATCGTCAAGTTGTCCTGCAGCTAACCCAAAGATTTGTTTTAAACAAATTTTTTACAAGTAAATAGTCGTGTTAATCACAGTTAATTGTAGTCAATCCAGTGAAGGACCGAGTTTTGGTGTCAGCGTGTGTTACCATTTTGTTTGGATTTTAATTAGCTTCATGTCTTTTTACTGATTTTCAGCAGTACATTGAGCTTAGTCTCACCACTAGATCCACACTCCCAGCCCTTTTGCTCTTTTTAGTTTGGTTCTTAAGTAGATCTCATGCTGTCCCCTGCTCCTCCTGCCTCAGACTCCAGAGAAGCGTGGAGTCTAGGCATCTGCTTCCTGATCTGGTTCTTGCAGGAACAACAAGATACCAGAAGTCTGACCTTTTGGGTTATAAAAATCTATGAACTGCATTTAAATGTCCAATTGTTTTTTTAAGTTTAGAACTTTCTTTTACCTGTGAAGAATTTTAAAGTATTTTGTCATGTACACATGTGTTTCTTTAGATTAAAGATAATCATCTATATCAACTTGAATATATGTCTTTGTGTATCTATCTTATATTGTCATCAAAATATTTCACTCCACCTAGAGGATAAATAGATCTTATATATGTTAAACAGCTATTCCTACACAATTCTTTATAATTCCTTATGTAATTTAAAACAAAACATTTTTGAACCTAAGTTTTCCTTAATTACACCAAGATGTTGCAGAACTTCTGAGAGAACTATTTTGCTCATGTAGCCATACAATTGCACCTATAAAATTATTGGTACTTACTTTGTAATTTTATCAATTTCCATATATTTTGAACTCATTTGATTATTCTAATGATCCTCTTGGATTGTTAAAATTTCAGTTCTTATTGCAAGCATGGTAAATGTAAGCAAAAAGCTTGCCTAACTTCATGCAGCTCTAAGAGATAACCCAGGAATGCTAGTTCTCAAACGCTGTATTCAGGACTCCAGCTCTACACTGAGGGGATTGATTGCTCAAGCAAAATCTCCAGTCCAGCCAAAGCCAGTGGCTCACGCCTGTAACCCGAGCTACTCAGGAGGCTAAGATCTAAGGATTTAAGTTGACATGAGCTTGGGCCGGAAAATATTCCTGAGACTCTAATCTCCAATTAATCACCAGAAAACTGCAAATGGTGCTGTGGCTTAAAGCGGTAGAACATTAGCCTTAAACAAGAAGAGCTAAGTCAGTGCCCACGCCTTGAGTTCAAGCCCCATGACCAGCATTAAAAACAATCTAAAAACAATGGCATTCGCAGGAAAGTGGATAAATCTAGAGCGAATCATGTTGAGTGAATTTGAAATTGAATAGGTAATGGGGGAAAACAAGATGAGGGGTGGGGGTGGGGGGAGGGAAATGGGGACCAAGACATGTGAAAGGGTATCCATGTATGGGAATTAATGCACCATCTATCTGGCAAATATCATGTAACCCTTCTATTAATTACAATAAAAATATATGAAAAAATATGATGTAAAAATCAATGTTAATAAATTCTTTAATAAAAAATAAACCATAAAAAATCTAAAATACTAAGCAGCATCAGCTTCCTGATCTATTTAGAGCCTGCAAACTCTAATCTCATACTTGTACATAATGTTACAAAGCTAAAAATCTCCAAGAGAGCTCAATATTCCTTTGACCACATCCATTACATTCTTCCAAGCTTGAGAAAGGACTCAAAGAACTGAGCATAGCTGAAAGAGTTCACAAGCATCAGACACCTGTCTTAACTAAAACTACAGGCAGATCATATTTGTCTCACTACAAAACCCAGACCGGCTTTCTACAGTCCAAAAATTGGAAGGAAAGATACGAGAAGGCAAGCAGAAACCACACAACTGCTAACTCAGCATTGACCTGATAAACCAATAGAAATGCCTCCTCTAATCTTTTCACCAAGTCCTTCCAAACAATCTCCAGCTACCACAGTGCAGCAGGGTTCTGCTTCAACCTTCTCCCATCAGCCTCTGTCTGGTAAATGAGCATGGAGGAAAGGGGTGGGTGGAGAAGTCACAATTAAGCCCTACAATAGTTCTCCAACAGGATAATGATTGTTCTGATACCTTCCAATTACACTTCAAACATAGTATAAGATATTTTAAGACCTTAGGATATTTTTAGGATAATGACTTCTTCATTCAGAAAGGTAAAAATGGTGATGACACATTACTGAGGCAGGTGTCAATTGGTGTGCATTGGTGTAATGAATAATACGTGATGCTTTGTGTATGGTGAGCTCTTAATGGGCTTATCATGTACAGATTCATGTAACACAATTTAAAATTCAGTCCGATCTGACTCATCATTATTCTGCTGGACTGTGGTCTGTTCAAGGGTGATTTATCTTCATGAGCCCTGTGATGCTTGGAACATAGGAGCCTCTGAATAGATAACCAGTGACTATGAGAGATGACTTAGGGTTTCAAACATTCCCAGTGGCATTTCCCAGCACTGCCCACACCTAACGTCTGCAGCTGAGTGCTGCACCCTGAAGTGGCTTTCATTCCCAGTTCTTCCCTTCGTAGCCATATGACCTTGGGTCAGTCGCTTACCTTCTTGAACCTCAATTTGTCTATTTGTAGAGTGGCTAAATTAAGACCTAGCAGTCTGCGGCTTGCATTTGGAACTACTCAGGCATCTGGGAACTGAGGACTGTGATTCAAAGCCACCCATGAAGTTCTGATTAACAATTAGCTAGCAAAAAGCTAGAAGTGGAAGAGTGGCTCAAGTGGTAGAGTACCAGTCTTGAGAAAAATGGTTAGAACCAGGCCCTGAGTTTAAGCATCAGTACTGGAAAAATTTTGAAAAGCAAAACAAAACACAATATAGAATAAACAAACCAAAACCTGAAACACCACAGGGAGAAAGTGAGAGTTTTCAATTTTTTTCAAGAGAGATCAATGATTGTTCAGATAATAGAAGAGAGAAATTCTTGTGGATTTATTCATAAAGGAAGTAAATTTTCTTTAGGGCAATAACCATCCTGAGGCAGTGAAAAGAAATGAAAAAAAGGAATAGAGGGTGCCATTTTTTCTGTGTGGGCCCGCCCACCATTTCTAATGAACACTTACGAAGTCAGTCCCTGGCTATCCTTTGGAGAGTGGGTGAAATTTCACAGTAAATAAGAGCTAAGGAAGCTGAAGCACCAGGTATTTGTCAAGTGACCTTCCACAGTTGGCACGTGGAGATGTAATCAGGGTGTGAGATCTCCTGCGGAACTGCTTTTGGCAAACTCTAGCAACAGTGTGGCATGTGCCTTCTGGCTGTGCCCATCTGAGCTTGCAGAGGTCTCTACAGAAAATACTCTAGAACTACCGATTTCCCCCTTTCTCCTTCACTATGATTCTTCTGTCTACACTTGCAACAGTCATCTTCATAAATTTTGCAGTGCAAAAAAATGTTCCTCATCTTAAAATCTGTGCATATGGAACCGAATATCAAATTCCCTTTTGGGTTTCCGTGGCAAGAAGAAAATCCTCCAAGAAGTAAAAGCAGACACCTTGAAGCTGCTTAGGGGACAATAAATGACCACGTTAACCGAACAACTCTTAGCAGATAGAGCCATGTCGGTGGAAGTACAGTCTCCGTTGTACCTGCTCAGACACCACAACGAAATAAAAGCAGGTACGCTGAATTTGAATGAGGAATAAAATACCCCACTTAGACAAGAGGGTCCTCAGCAGAAAGAACAATGCAGTAGGAACTTGAAAGGCAAAAATCTCCTATCCATTACACTGGATGAAAACCTCCAAGAAGTGAAACGAGATACATTGAAGTTACTTGTGGTAGAAGAAATGAGCAGGTTTACAAAGAAGAGCAATGTCAATGGTAGCTCCGTCTCCGTTGTACAAGATGAAGCACCACGCTGAAATAAAAGCAGATACACTGAAGGTGCAGGGGGAAAAATAAAATACCCCGCTTAGACAAAAACGATCATAGCAGATCGAACAATGCCATAGGAGTTCAACAGCAAAATCCAGTATCAATTACACTGGATGAAATCCTCAAAGAAGTAAAACAAGATACATTGAAGTTGCTTGTAGTCAAAGAATCGACCACATTCACAAGAACAACTCTAGGAGATAGAGCAATCTCAGTGGAAGTACAGTCTCCCTTGTACCTGCTCAGAGATCGCGATGAAATAAAGGCTGGCCCACTGAAGTTGAACGAGGAAGCATATAATACCCCGCTTAGCAAGAAGGTTCTTAGAAGAAAGAGCAATGCTGTAGAAAGTAGAATGGCAAAATCCAGTAAGCATTACACTGGATGAAAACGTCCAGGAACTAAAACCAGATACATTGAAGTTGATTGTTGTAGGAGGTTCAACGGCCATTAGAAAGCATGAAATTTTCCAAGAAGTAAAACCAGATATGCTTAAGTTGCTTGTGGAAGCATAAACGACCACGTTAACCGAACAACTTCTAGCAGAGAACAATGTTGTTGTGGGAGTAGACTGTTCGTTTTACGTGCTCAGACACCACGCCGAAAAAAAACCAGGTACACTGAAGTTGAACAAGGAAGTACAAAATAACCCGATTAGACAAGAAGGTCCTCAGCAGAAACAGCAATGCCGTAGGAGGATCAACGGCAAAATACAGCATCCATTACACGGGATGAAATCTTCCAAGAAGTAAAAGCAGACACCTTGAAGCTCCTTAGGGGACAATAAACGACCACTTTAACCAAACAACTCCTAGCAGATAGAGCACTGTCGGTGGCTGCAGAGTCCCTATTGTACTTGCTCAGAGACCACGCAGAAATAAACCCAGGTACACTGAAGTTGAAAGAGAAGAAGAAAATACCCCGCTTACACAAGAAGTTTCCTAGCAGAAAGAGCAATGCCGTACTGACTGCACCGGAAAATCCAGTATCCATGACACTCTATGAAAACATCCAGGAAGTGAAACGAGATACATTGAAGTTACTTGTGGTAGAAGAAATGTCCAGGTTTACACAGAACAAATCATACTAGATAGAGCAATGTCAATGGTAGCTCCGTCTCCGTTGTACAACATGAAGCACCTCGCTGAACTAAAAGCAGATACACTGAAGGTGCAGGGGGAAAAATAAAATACCCCACTTAGACAAAAATGATCTTAGCAGATCGAACAATTCCGTAGGAAGCTCAACTGCAAAATCAATTACACTGGATGAAATAATAGAAGAAGTAACACAAGATACATTGAAGTTGCTTGTGGTAGAAGAAATAACCACGTTCACTAGAACAATTCTAAGAGATAGAGAAATCTCAGTGGAAGTACAGTCTCCTTTGTACCTGCTCAGAGACCACGACGAAATAAAAGCTGGTGCACTGAAGTTGAATGAGGAAGCATATAATACCTGCTTAGCAAGAAGGTTCTTATCAGAAAGAAATGCCGTAGGAATTTGAACGGCAAAATCCAGTAAGCATTACACTGGATGAAAACGTCCAAGAACTAAACCCAGATACATTGAAGTTGCTTGTTGTAGGAGGTTCAACGGCCAAATACAATATCCATCAGAAAGGATGAAATCTTCCAAGAAGTAAAACCAGATACGTTTAAGTGGCTTGTGGAAAGCATAAAAGACCACGGTAAGCGAACAACTCCTAGCAGATAGAACAATGTTGTTGTGGGAGTAGAGTTTTCGTTGTACGTGCTGAGACACCACGCCGAAAAAAACCAGGTACACTGAAGTTGAAAGAGGAAGAGTAAAATACCCACTCTAAGACAAGAAGGTTCTTAGCAGAAAGAGCAATGCCGTAGGGAGTGCAATAGCAAAATCCAGTATCCATGACACTCTATGAAAACCTCCAGGAGGTGAATCGAGATACATTGAAGTTACTTGTGGTAGAAGAAATGACCAGGTTTACACAGAACAAATCATACTAGATAGAGCAATGTCAATGGCAGTTCAGTCTCCGTTGTACTTGATGAAGCACCACGCTGAAATAAAAACAGAAACACTGAAGGGGCAGGGGGGGAAATAAAATTCCCCCCTTAGATAAAAATAATCTTAGCAGATCGAACCATGCCGTAGGAAACTCAACGGCAAAATCCAGTATCAATTACACTGGATGAAATCCTCGAAGAAGTAACAGAAGATACATTGAAGTTGTTTGTGGTCAAAGAAATGACCACGTTCAAAAGAACAAATCTAGGAGATTGAGCAATCTCGGTGGAAGTACAGTCTCCCTTGTATCTGCTCAGAGACCACGACGAAATAAAAGCTGGGGCACTGAAGTTGAACGAGGAAGCATATAATTCCCCGCTTAGCAAGAAGGTTCTTAGCAGAAAGAGCAATGCTGTAGAAATTTGAATGGCAAATCCAGTAAACATTCCACTGGATGAAAACGGCCAAGAACTAAAACCAGATAGACTGAAGTTGCTTGTGGTAGAAGAAATGACCACGTATACACAGAACAACTCTTAGCAGATAGAGCTATATGAGTGCTAAAACTGTCTCGGTTGTACTGGAAGAAGCACCACGCAGAAATAAAAGCAGGTACACTAAAGTTGAACGAGGAAGTATAAAATAACCCGATTAGACAAAAGGGTCCTCAGCAGAAAGAGCAATGCCATAGGAGGTTCAACAGCAAAATACAGTATCCAGTACACTGGATGAAATCCTCCAAGAAGTAAAAGCAGACACCTTGAAGCTGCTTAGGGGACAATGAACGACCACGTTAACTGAACAACTCCTAGCAGATAAAGCACTGTCGGTGGCCGTAGAGTCCCCATTGTACTTGCTCAGAGACCACGCAGAAATAAAAGCAGGTACACTTAAGTTGAACGAGGAAGAAGAAAATACCCCGCTTACACAAGAAGATTCCTAGCAGAAAGAGCAATGCCGTATTGACTGTACAGGCATAATCCAGTATCCATGATACTCTATGAAAACCTCCAGGAAGTGAAACGAGATACATTTAAGTTACTTGTGGTAGAAGAAATGACCAGGTTTACACAGAACAAATCTTACTCGATAGAACCATGTCAATGGTAGCTCCGTCTCCGTTGTACAAGATGAAGCACCAAGCTGAAACAAAAGCAGATATACTGAAGGTGCAGGGGGCTAAAATAAAATACCCCGCTTAAACAAAAACTATCTTAGCAAATCGAACAATTACAATTTCGTAGGAAGCTCAACAGTAAAATTCCCCTGGATGAAATCCTCGAAGAAGTAACACAAGATACATTGAAGTTGCTTGTGGTCAAAGAAATGATCACGTTCACAAGAACAACTCTAGGAGATAGAGCAATCTCGGTGGAAGTACAGTCTCTCTTGTACCTGCTCAGAGACCACGACGAAATAAAATCTGGTGCACTGAAGTTGAACGAGGAAGCATATAATACCTGCTTAGCAAGAAGGTTCTTATCAAAAAGAAATGCCTTAGGAATTTAAACGGCAAAATCCCGTAAGACTTACACTGTGTGAAAACGTCCAAGAACTAAAACTAGATCCATTGAAGTTGCTTGTTGTAGGAGGTTCAACGGCCAAGTACAGTATCCATTAGAAAGGTTGAAATCTTCCAAGAAGTAAAACCAGATACATTTAAGTTGCTTGTGCAAAGCATAAACGACCACTTTAAGCGAACAACTCCTAGCAGATAGAGCAATGTGGTTGTGGGAGTAGACTCTTCGTTGTATGTGCTCAGACACCACGCTGAAAAAATCCAGGTACACTGAAGTTGAAAGAGGAAGAGTAAAATACCCCGCTAAACAAGAAGGTTGTTAGCAGAAAGAGCAATGCCGTAGGGAGGGCAATGGCAAAATCCAGTATCCATGACACTCTGTGAAAACCTCCAGGAAATGAAACGAGATACATTGAAATTACTTGTGGTAGAAGAAATGACCAGGTTTACACAGAACAAATCGTACCAGATAGAGCAATGTCAATGGTAGTTCAGTCTCCGTTGTACTTGAAGCACCGCGCTGAAATAAAAGCAGATACACTGAAGGTGCAGGGGGGAAAATAAAATTCCCCGCTTATATAAAAACGATCTTAGGAGATCGAACTATGCTGTAGGAAGCTCAACGGCAAAATCCAGTATCAATCACACTGGATGAAATCCTAGAAGAAGTAACACAAGATACATTGAAGTTGCTTGTGGTCAAAGAAATGACCACGTTCAAAAGAACAACTCTAGGAGATTGAGCAATCTCGCTGGAAGTACAGTCTCCCTTCCACCTGCTCAGAGACCACGACGAAATAAATCTGGTGCATTGAAGTTGAACGAGGAAGCATATAATACCCCGCTTAGCAAGAAGGTTCTTAGCAGAAAGAGCAATGCCGTAGAAATTTGAACGATGAATCCAGTAAGCATTACACTGGATGAAAACGTCCAAGAACTAAAACCAGATACACTGAAGTTGCTTGTGGTAGAAGAGATGACCACGCATACACAGAACAACTCTTAGTAGATAGAGCTATATGAGTGGTAGGATTGTCTTGGTTGTACTGGATGAAGCACCACGCTGAAATAAAAGTAGATACACTGAAGGTGCAGGGGGGGAAAATAAAATACCCCGCTTAAATAAAAACGATCTTAATCTCGGTTGAAGTAGAGTCTCCCTTGTACCTGCTCAGAGACCACGACGAAATAAAAGCTGATGCACTGAAGTTGAACGAGGAAGCATATAATACCCCGCTTAGCAAACAGGTTATTAGCAGAAAGAGCAATGCTGTAGAAATTTGAACGGCAAATCCAGTAAACAATACACTGGATGAAAACGTCCAAGAACTAAAATACCCCGCTTAGACAAGAAGGTTCTTAGCAGAAAGAGCAATGCCGTAGGGAGTGCAACAGCAACATCCAGTAACCATCACAGTTTGTGAAAACCTCCAGGAAGTGAAACGAGATACATTGAAGTTGCTTGTGGTAGAAGAAATGACCACATGTACACAGAACAACTCTTAGCAGATATATGAATGGTAGTACTGTCTCGGTTGTACTGGATGAAGCACCAGGCAGAAATAAAAGCAGGTACACTGAACTTGAACGAGGAAGTACAAAATAACCCGATTAGACAACAGGGTCCTCGGCAGAAAGAGCAATGCCATAGGAGGTTCAACAGCAAAATACTGTATCCATTACACTGGATGAAATCCTCCAAGAAGTTAAAGCAGACACCTTGAAGCTGCTTACGGTACAAAGAATGACAACGTTGACGTTAACGGAACAACTCCTAGCAGATAGAGCACTGTCGGTGGCCGTAGAGTCCCCATTGTACTTGCTCAGAGACCACGAAGAAATAAAAGCAGGTACACTGAAGTTGAACGAGGAAGAAGAAAATACCCCGCTTACACAAGAAGTTTCCTAGCAGAAAGAGCAATGCCGTATTGACTGTACCGGCAAAATCCAGTATCCATGACACTCTGTGAAAACCTCCGGGAAGTGAAACGAGATACATTGAAGTTACTTGTGGTAGAAGAAATGACCAGGTTTACACAGAAGAAATCATAGTAGATAGAGCAAATGTCAATGGTAGCTCCATCTATGTTGCACAAGATGAAAGACCACGCTGAAACAAAAGCAGATATACTGAAGGTGCAGGGGGAAAAATAAAATACCCCGCTTAGACAAAAATGATCCTAGCAGATCAAGCAATTCCGTAGGAAGCTCAACGCCAAAATTCCACTGGATGAAATCCTCGAAGAAGTAACACAACATACATTGAAGTTGCGTGTGGACAAAGAAATGACCACGTTCACAAGAACAACTCTAGGAGACAGAGCAATCTCGGTGGAAGTACAGTGTCTCTTGTACCTGCTCAGAGACCACGAAGAAATAAAATCTGGTGCACGGAAGTTGAACGAGGAAGCAGATAATACCTGCTTAGCAAGAAGGTTCTTATCAGAAAGAAATGCCTTAGAAATTTAAACGGCAAAATCCAGTAAGCATTACACTGGATGAAAACGTCCAAGAACTAAAACCAGATACATTGAAGTTGCTTGTTGTAGGAGGTTCAACGGCCAAATACAATATCCAATAGAAAGGATGAAATCTTCCAAGAAGTAAAACCAGATACGTTTAAGTTGTTTATGGAAAGCATAAACGACCACTTTAACCCAACAACTCCTAGCAGATAGAGCCATGTCGTTGTGGGAGTGGACTGTTCATTGTACGTGCTCAGACACCACGACGAATTAAAAGCAGGTACACTGAATTTGAAAGATGAAGAATAAAATACCCCCCTTAGACAAGAAGGTTCTTAGCAGAAAGAGCAATGCCGTAGGGAGTGCAACAGCAAAATCCAGTATCCATGACACTCTGTGAAAACTTCCAGGAAGTGAAACGAGACACATTGAAATTACTTGTAGTAGAAGAAATGACCAGGTTTGCACAGAACAAATCATACTAGATAGAGCAATGTCAATGGTAGTTCAATCTCCGTTGTACTTGATGAAGCACCACGCTGAAATAAAAGCAGACACACTGAAGGTGCAGGGGGGGGAACTAAAATTACCCCCTTATATAAAAACGATCTTAGCAGATCGAACTATGCCGTAGGAATCTCAACGGCAAAATCCAGTATCAATTACACTGGAGGAAATCATCGAAGAAGTAACACAAGATACATTGAAGTTGCTTGTGGTCAAAGAAATGACCACGTTCAAAAGAACAACTCTAGGAGATTGAGCAATCTCGGTGGAAGTACAGTCTCCCTAGTACCTTCTCGGAGACCAGGACGAAATAAAAGCTGGTGCACTGAAGTTGAACGAGGAAGCATATAATACCCCGCTTAGCAAATAGGTTCTTAGCAGAAAGAGCAATGCTGTAGAAATTTCAACGGCAAATCCAGGAAACATTACACTGGATGAAAACGTCCAAAAACTGAAATAGCCCGCTTAGACAAGAAGGTTCTTAGCAGAAAGAGCAATTCCGTAGGGAGTGCAACAGCAACATCCAGTATCCATGACACTCTGTGAAAACCTCCAGGAAGTGAACCGAGATACATTGAAGTGGCTTGTCGTAGAAGAAATGACCACATATACACAGAACAACTCTTAGCAGATAGAGCTATATGAGTGGTAGTACTGTCTCGGTTGTACTGGATGAATCACCACGCAGAAATAAAAGCAGGTAACTGAAGTTGAATGAGGAAGTATAAAATAACCCGATTAGACAAAAGGGTCCTCAGCAGAAAGAGCAATGCCGTACGAGGTTCAACGGCAAAATACTGTATCCATTACACTGGATGAAATCCTCCAAGAAGTTAAAGCAGACACCTTGAAGCTGCTTCGGGTACAAAGAACGACGACGTTAACCGAACAACTCCTAGCAGATAGAGCACTGTCGGTGGCAGTACGGTCCCCATTGTACTTGCTCAGAGACCACGCAGAAATAAAAGCAGGTACACTGAAGTTGAACGAGGAAGAAGAAAATACCCCGCTTACACAAGAAGTTTCCTAGCAGAAAGAGCAATGCCATATTGACTGCACCGGCAAAATCTAGTATCCATGACACTCTATGAAAACCTCCAGGAACTGAAACGAGATACATTGAAGTTGCTTGTGGTAGAAGAAATGACCAGGTTTACACAGAACAAATCATACTAGATAGAGCAATGTCAATGGCAGCTCCTTTTCCGTTGTACAAGATGAAGCACCACGCTGAAACAAAAGCAGATATACTGAAGGTGCAGGGGGAAAAATAAAATACACCGCTTAGACAAAAACGATCTTAGCAGATCGAACAATTCTGTAGGAAGCTCAAAGGCAAAATAACACTGGATGAAATCTTCGAAGAAGTAACACAAGATACATTGAAGTTGCTTGTGGTCAAAGAAATGACCACGTTCAAAAGAACAACTCTGGGAGATTGAGGAATCTCGGTGGAAGTACAGTCTCCCTTCTACCTGCTCAGAGACCACGTCGAAATAAAAGCTGGTGCACTGAAGTTGAATGAGGAAGCATATAATACCCCGGTTAGCAAAAAGGTTCTTAGCAGAAAGAGCAATGCTGTAGAAATTTGAAAGGCAAATCCAGTAAGCATTACACTGGATGAAAACGTCCAAGAACTAAAACCAGATACAGTCAAGTTGCTTGTGTTAGAAGAGATGACCACGCATACACTGAACAACTCTTAGTAGATAGAGCTATATGAGTGCTACTACTGTCTTGGTTGTACTGGATGAAGCACAACGCAGAAATAAAAGCAGGTACATTGAAGTTGAACGAGGAAGGATAAAATACCCCGATGAGACAAGAGGGTCCTCAGCAGAAAGAGTAATGCCGTAGGTTGTTCAACGGCAAAATACAGTATCCATTACACAGGATGAAATTTTCCAAGAAGTAAACCAGATACGCTTAAGTTGCTTGTGGAAGCATAAACGATCACCTTAACCGAGCAACTCCTAGCAGATAGAGCCATTTTGTTGTGAGAGTGGACTGTTTGTTGTACGTGCTCACACACCACGACGAATTAAAAGCAGGTACACTGAAATAAAAGCAGGTACACTGAAGTTGAAAGAGGAAGTATAAAATAACCCGATTAAACAACAGGGTCCTCAGCAGAAAGAGCAATGCCGTAGAAGGTTCAACGGCAAAATACAGTATCCATTACACAGGATGAAATCCTCCAAGAAGTAAAAGCAGACACCTTGAAGCTGCTTAGGCGACAATGAACGACCACGTTAACCAAACAACTCCAGCAGATAGAGCACTGTCGGTGGCAGTAGAGTCCCCATTGTACTTGCTCAGAGACCACGCAGAAATAAAACCAGGTATTCTGAAGTTGAACGAGGAAGAAGAAAATACCCCGCTTACACAAGAAGTTTCCTAGCAGAAAGAGCAATGCCGTATTGACTGCACCGGCAAAATCTAGTATCCATGACACTCTATGAAAACCTCCAGGAAGTGAAACGAGATACATTGAAGTTACTTGTGGTAGAAGAAATGACCAGGTTTACACAGAAGAAATCATACTATGTAGAGCAATGTCAATGGTAGCTCCGTCTCTGTTGTACAAGATGAAGAACCACGCTGAAACAAAAGCAGATATACTGAAGGTGCAGGGGGAAAAATAAAACACCCTGTTTAGACAAACGATCTTAGCAGATCGAACAATTCTATAGGAAGCTCAACGGCAAAATTCCACTGGATGAAATCCTCGAAGAAGTAACACGAGATACATTGAAGTTGCTTGTGGTCAAAGAAATGACCACGTTCACAAGAACAACTCTGGGAGATTGAGCAATCTCGGTGGCAGTACAATCTCCCTTATACCTGCTCAGAAACCACGAAGAAATAAAAGCTGGTGCACTGAAGTTGAACGAGGAAGCATATAATACCCCGCTTAGCAAGAAGGTTCTTAGCAGAAAGAGCAATGCTGTAGGGAGTGCAACAGCAAAATCCAGTATCCATGACACTCTGTGGAAACCTCCAGGAAGTGAAACGAGATACATTGAAGTGGCTTGTGGTAGAAGAAATGACCAGGTTTACACACAACAAATCATACTAGATAGAGCATTGTCAATGGTAGTTCAGTCTCCGTTGTACTTGATGAAGCACCACGCTGAAATAAAAGCAGATACACTGAAGGTGCAGGGGGGGAAATAAATTCCCCGCTTATATAAAAACAATCTTAGCAAATCGAGCAATGCCGTAGGAAGCTCAACCGCAAAATCCAGTATCAATTGCACTGGACGAAATCCTCGAAGAAGTAACAGAAGATACATTGAAGTTGCTTGTGGTCAAAGAAATGACCACGTTCAAAAGAACAACTCATGACCACGCATACACAGAACAACTCTTAGTAGATAGAGCTATCTGAGTGCTTCTACTGTCTCGGTTGTACTGGATGAAGCACCACGCAGAAATAAAAGCAGGTACACTGAAGTTGAAAGAGGAAGTATAAAATAACCCGATTAGACAACAGGGTACTCGCAGAAAGAGCAATGCCGTAGGAGGTTCAACGGCAAAATACAGTATCCATTACACAGGATGAAATCCTCCAAGAAGTAAAAGCAGACACCTTGAAGCTGATTAGGGTACAATGAACGACCACGTTAACCGAACAACTCCTAGCAGATAGAGCACTGTCGGTGGCAGTACAGTCCCCATTGAACTTGCTCAGACACCAAGCAGAAATAAAACCAGGTACACTGAAGTTGAATGAGGAAGAAGAAAATACCCCGCTTGCACAAGAAGTTTCCTAGCAGAAAGAGCAATGCCATATTGACTGTACCGGCATAATCCAGTATCCATGACACTCTATGAAATCATCCAGGAAGTGAAACTTGATACATTGAAGTTGCTTGTGGTAGAAGAAATGACCAGGTTTACACAGAACAAATCATACTAGATAGAGCAATGTCAATGGTAGTTCAGTCTCCGCTGTAGAAGATGAATCACCACGCTGAAATAAAAGCAGATACACTGAAGGTGCAAGGGGAAAAATAAAATTATCCGCTTATATAAAAATGATCTTAGCAGATCGAACTATGCCGTAGGAATCTCAACGGCAAAATCCAGTATCAATTACACTGGATGAAATGCTCGAAGAAGTAACACAATATATATTGAAGTTGTTTATGGTCAAAGAAATGACCACGTTCAAAAGAACAACTCTAGGAGATTGAGCAATCTCGGTGGAAGTACAGTCTCCCTTGTACCTGCTACGAGACCAAGACGAAATAAATGCTGGTGCACTGACGTTGAACGAGGAAGCATATAATTCCCCGCTTAGCAAGAAGGTTCTTAGCAGAAAGAGCAATGCCGTAGAAATTTGAACGGACAGTCCAGTAAGCATTACACGGGATGAAAACGTCCAAGAACTAAAACCAGATACACTGAAGTTGCTTGTGTTAGAAGAGATGACCACGCATACACTGAACAACTCTTAGCAGATAGAGCTGTATGAGTGCTACTACTGTCTCGGTTGTACTGGATGAAGCACTACGCAGAAATAAAAGCAGGTCCACTGAAGTTGAACGAGGAAGTATAAAATAACGAGATTAGACAACAGGGTCCTCAGCAGAAACAGCAATGCCATAGGAGGTGCAATGGCAAAATACAGTATCCATTACACTGGATGAAAACCTCCAAGAAGTAAAACCAGACACCTTGAAGCTGCTTAGGGTACAATGAACGACCACATTAACCGAACAACTCCTAGCAGATAGAGCACTGTCGGTGACTGTAGAGTCCCCATTGTGCTTGCTCAGAGACCACGCAAAATTAAAGCAGGTACACTGAAGTTGAACGAGGAAGAAGAAAATACCCCGCTTGCACAAGAAGTTTCCTAGCAGAAAGAGCAATGCCGTATTGACTGTACCGGCAAAATCCAGTATCCATGACACTCTATGAAAACCTCCAGGAAGTGAAACGAGATACATTGAAGTTACTTGTGGTAGAAGAAATGACCAGGTTTACACAGAACAAATCATAGTAGATAGAGCAATGTCAATGGTAGTTCAATCTCCGTTGTACTTGATGAATCACCACGCTGAAATAAAAGCAGATACACTGAAGGTGCAGGGGGGAAAATAAAATTACCCGCTTATATAAAAATGATCTTAGCAGATCGAACTATGCCGTAGGAAGCTCAACGGCAAAATTACACTAAATGAAATCCTCGAAGAAGTAACACAAGATACATTGAAGTTGCTTGTGGTCAATGAAATGACCACGTTCAAAAGAACAACTCTATGAGATTGAGCAATCTCGGTGACAGTACAGTCTCCCTTGTACCTGCTCAGAGACCACGAAGAAATAAAATCTGGTGCACTGAAGTTGAACGGGGAAGCATATAATTCCCCGCTTAGCAAATAGGTTCTTAGCAGAAAGAGCAATGCTGTAGAAATTTGAACGGCAAATCCAGTAAACATTACACTGGATGAAAACGTCCAAGAACTTATACAAGATACATTGAAGTTGCTTGTGGTAGGAGGTTCAATGGCCAAATACAGTATCCAGTAGAAAGGATGAAAGCTTCCAAGAAGTAAAACCAGATACGTTTAAGTTGCTTGTGGAAAGCATAAACGACCACGTTAAGCGAACAACTCCTAGCAGATAGGGCAATGTTGTTGTGGGAGTAGATTCTTCGTTGTACGTGCTCAGACACCATGCCGAAAAAATCCAGGTACACTGAAGTTGAAAAAGGAAGAGTAAAATACCCCGCTAAGACAAGAAGGTTCTTAGCAGAAAGAGCAATGCCGTAGGGAGTGCAATGGCAAAATCCAGTATCCATGACACTCTGTGAAAACATCCAGGAAGTGAATCGAGATACATTGAAGGTACTTGTGGTACAAGAAATGACCAGGTTTACACAGAACAAATCATACTAGATAGAGCAATGTCAATGGTAGTTCAGTCTCTGCTGTACTTGATGAAGCACCATGCTGAAATAAAAGCAGATACACTGAAGGTGCAGGGGGGAATATAAAATACCCCGCTTAGATAAAAACGATCTTAGCAGATCGAAAAATGCCGTAGGAAGCTCAAAGGCAAAATCCAGTATCAATTACACTGGATGAAATCCTAGAAGTAACACAAGATACATTGAAGTTGCTTGGGGTCAAAGAAATGACCACGTTCAAAAACAACTCTAGGAGACTGAGCAATCTCGGTGGAAGTACAGTCTCCCTTGTACCGGCTCAGAGACCACGACGAAATAAAAGCTGGTGCACTGAAGTTGAACGAGGATGCATATAATACCCCGCTTAGCAAGAAGGTTCTTAGCAGAAAGAGCAATGCCATAGAAATTTGGACGGACAATCCAGTAAGCATTACACTGGATGAAAACGTCCAAGAACTGCAACCAGACACATTGAAGTTGCTTGTGGTAGAAGAGATGACCACGCATACACAGAACAACTCTTAGTAGATAGAGCTATATGAGAGCTACTACTGTCTCGGTTGTACTGGATGAAGCACCACGCAGAAATAAAAGCAGGTACACTGAACTTGAACGAGGAAGTATAAAATAACCCGATTAGACAACAGGGTCCTCAGCAGAAAGAGCAATGCCGTAGGAGGTTCAACGGCAAATACAGTATCCATTACACTGGATGAAATCCTCCAAGAATTTGTTGGTGTAAAGGATTGAGAAGTATTCCCTCATGATATTCTGGATCTTGGTAATTTCTGTCGTCTTTTTTTCGATATGCTCTCTTCTTTTTTTGGTAAGATTTGCTAAGGGCTTGTCAATTTTGTTAATTCTTTCAAAGAACCAACTCCTTGTTTTGTTGATTCTTTCTATAGTTTTTTTTGGATTCCAAATCATTTAATTCTGCTTTGATTTTAATTATTTGCTTTCTTCTACTGGGATTAGGGTTGGTTTGTTGCTCTTTTTCTAGGAGCCTAAGGTGGGACATTAACTTGTTGGTTTGCAATTTTTCCAATTTGTTGTTGTAGGCACTCAGCGCTATAAATTTTCCTCTGAGTACTGCCTTTGCTGTGTCCCAAAGGAGTTGGTATTTTGTGTGCTCCTTACTGTTAAATTTCAGAAACTGTTGGATTTCTGTTCTGATCTCTTTGATGACCCATTGGTGATTCAACAATGTGTTGTTCAGTCTCCATGAGTTACAGGGTTTTCGATGGTGGAGATGGGTGTTCAGTTCCAGTTTGATGCCTTTGTGGTCTGAGAGTGTGCATGGAATAATTTCAGTGTTTCTGAATCTGTCCAGGTTTGTTTTATGGCCTAACATGTGATCTATTTTGGAAAATGTTCCATGTGCTGCTGAGAAAAACGTATATTGTGTTGTTGTTGGGGGAATATTCTGCAGATGTCTGTTAGATCTAGTTGGTCTATATAGTTGTTCAGTTCTAAGGTTTCTCTGTTGAGTTTTTGCCTTGTTGATCTGTCCATAGGTGAGAGTGGTATGTTAAAGTCACCGACAATCACTGTATTTTTATCTATGTATAGTTTCAGTGTAAGTAACGTTTGCTTGATGAAGTTCGGAGCTCCGGGATTGGGTGTGTAAATATTTAGGATCGTTATGTCTTCCTGGAGGAAAGATCCCTTTAGTAGTATGTAGTAACATTCTTTGTCTTTTCTTACTAATTTTAGTTTGACGTCTATTTTATCGGATATGAGGATGGCAACTCCGGCCTGTTTATGGGGGCCGTTAACTTGATAGAGTTTATTCCAACCTCTCACTTTCAAAAGATGATTGGTTTTTTTTGGGTAAGATGTGTCTCTTGAAGACAGCAGAACGATGGCTCTTGCTTTTTGATCCAACTAGACAGCCTATGCCGTTTAATTGGAGAGTTAATTCCATTGATATTGAGAGTTAGGATTGAGAGATATTTATTAGGTCCTACCATTTTGAAAAGCTTTTATTTGGGCCTGTGTCTTGACAGTTCTTGTGGTCCTTAGATGGTATGCTGTTTAGGTGCCATTTCCTTCCCTATATTGCATTTATTTTGGTTTTCTATGTATAGAACCTCTTTGAGGACTCTCTGTAGTGTTGGTTTTGTTGCGACATATTGTTGTAGTTTTCCCCTGGAATGGAATGTTTTTATTGTTCCCTCATTTATGAATGAGAGCTTAGCTGGGTACAGTATTCTTGGTTGGTAGTTATTTGACTTAAGGGCATGACATATATGCTTCCAGTCACTTCTTGCTTGCATGGTCTCTGGTGAGAAATCTGGGGTTATTCTGATTGGCTTTCCTTTATAGGTTACTGAACCCTTTTCCCTGGCTGCCTTTAGGACCCTTTTTTTGGTTTCTATTGATCCAGTTCAGATTACAATGTGGCGGTGGGATGTTTTTTTCTGGTCAGGTCGATTTCGGTTAGGTACACTGAAGATGCAGGCGGGAAAATAAAATTCCCCGCTTATATAAAAACGATCTTAGCAGATCGAACAATTCCGTAGGAAGCTCAACTGCAAAATCAATTACACTCGATGAAATCCTCGAAGAAGTAACACAAGATACATTGAAGTTGCTTCTGGTCAAAGAAATGACCATGTTCAAAAGAACAACTCTAGGAGATAGAGCAATCTCGGTGGAAGTAGCGTCTCCCTTATACCTGCTCAGAGACCACGACGAAATGAAAGCTGGTGCACTGAGGTTGAACGAGGAAGCAGATAATACCGGCTTAGCAAGAAGGTTCTTATCAGAAAGAAATGCCTTAGGAATTTGAACAGCATCACATTACCCATTACACTGGATGAAATCCTCCCAGAAATAAAAGCAGACACCTTGAAGCTGCTTAAGGGGCAATGAACAACCATGTTAACCGAACAACTCCTAGCAGATAGACCACTGTCAGTGGCAGTAGAGTCCCCATTGTACTTGCTCAGAGACCACGAAGAAATAAAACCTAACCCTAACCCTTACCCTAACCATAAGCCTAACCCTAACCCTAACCCTCACTTTAACCCTCACCCTAACCCTAACCGTACCCCAAACCCTAACCCTAATCCTAAACCTAACCCTCACTCTCACCCTCAGCCTCACCCTGATCCTCACCCTAACCCTGACCCTAACCCCAACCCTAACCCTAACCCTTACCCAAAACCTAAACCTAAACCTACACCCAACCCTAACCTAAACTCTAACCGTAACCCTAACCCTAACCCTAAACCTAAACCTCATCCTAACCCTAACTCTCAACTTAACCCTCAACCTAACCCTAACCCTAACCTTAAACCTAAAACTAACCCTAACCCTAACCGACATGGTAAAACTCCCCCAAACACTCACACTAACTCTAAACCTAACCCTCACCCTAAACCTAATCCTAACCCTAACCCTAACCCTTACCCTCACCCTAACCCTCAATCTCACCCTAACCCTAACCCTAATCCTTAACCTCACCCTAACCCTCACCTTAACCCTAACCCTAACCTTAACCCTAACCCTAACGCTCACCCTAACCCTCACCCTAAACCTAACCCTAACCCTAAACGTAACCCTCATCCTCACCAGAAAACTAACCCTAACGCTAAACCTAACTCTAACCCTCAAGCTAAACCTATCACCGTAAACCTCACTCTAACCCTCACCATCACATTCACCCTAAACCTCACCTTCACTCTCACCCTAACGCTAAACCTAACCCTCACCCCCACCCTAACCCTAACCCTAACCCAAACCCTACCGCTAACCCTAACCCTAACCCTAACCCTACCCCTGACCCTACCCCTACCCCTAACCCTAAACCTAACCCTAACCTTAACCCTAACCATACAACTAACCCTGACCCTAACCCTAACCCTAACCGAAACCCTAACCCTACCCCTAATCCTACACCTAGCCCTACCCCTAACCCTACCCCTAACCCTAACCCTAACCCTGAACCTAACCCTAAATCTAACCCTAGCCCTAGCCCTAAACCTAACCCTAACCCAAATCACACATCCCCCTAAACCTAACCCTAACCCTACCCCTAACCCTAACTCTAACCCTAAACCTACACCTAACCCTAATCCTAACTCTAACATTTCCCCTACCGCTAAACCTACCCCTAACACTAACCCTACCCCTAACCCTAACCCTACCCCTAAACCTAACCCTACCCCTACACCTAACCCTAACCCTAACCCCATCTCTACCTCTAACCCTAACCCTAACCATAACCATAACCCTATCCCTAAACCTAAACCAAGCCCTACCCCTACCTCTAACCCTAACACTAACCCTAACCCTAGCACTAGCCCTAAACCTAACCCTAACCCTAACCCTACCCCTAACCCTAACCCTAACTCTAAACCTAACCCTAACCCTAACCCTACTCCTACCCCTAAACCTAACCCTACCCCTAATCCTAACCCTACCCCTAACCCTAA